>NC_080539.1:350422739-350722739 GCF_028640845.1 Ahaetulla prasina | reverse complement strand
CCCGATAATTCCACCCCCATTTAATTCTTCTGCAAAGGACGTATCTAAAATGCCCTTTCCTGTGATGATGATTTATTCTTAGAGATGGAGAAAGCTTTAGGATGAAGGGGAGGTTGGGGTTAATTAGTGCTGAAGTCACAAAGTGATTCATGGCTCCCCATAGAAGTGGGGAAAGTAATCTCTCACTGAGAATTCCAGTGGGGAGGTGTGTCCTCTGAGTATTCAAACAGCAATTTCTCCAACTCTTTGAAGAAATGTGAGAGAGGAGACATACACATGCATGTGAACACAATCCATATTACAGATAGAATGGAAATAAATTTTCATGGGGATTCCCAGCAAATAACTAAATAGTAATTTTAAAAAACTTGAATATACAGGCAATGCCCCACTGCCCTCTGAGCCCTAGCAATGCACGATGTGCCAACTTTCTACAACTGAGTTATTTCAACTTGTGGGAGAACAAATACCATTGTAGATGGTATGTGTGTCAGGAATTGTAATTTGAACCCTTTTGGAGACTCTAAATTGAAAAATATTGGAGTATAGGTAGTCCTCATTTAGCAACCATAACTGTCATTGGAGTAATTGCTAAGTGAAACCACAATTATGCTTATGTTCTTACTTCAGTTTTCCTTTGCTTTACAGACCTATGAATGTCACAAATGCAAGAACTGGTCACAAAATTACTTTTTCATCTCTGTTGTCACTCTGAAAGGTTACTAAATGGGGCATGTATACAAAGGCATAACAATCTAATGTTTTCATGCAATTGTTTTTTTAAAAATGTGACAGGACCTTTTTCAGGGATGAATTTGTTTCCCCTGCAACCATACTTTGGAGCAGTGGAAGGTAGCCCAGGGTTTTAGCTGACAGACAAACAAACCCAGGGGTGGGATTCAGCCGGTTCCAGCTGGTTCGGACGAACTGGTAGTTAAATTGCTGGTTGGCTCCTCCTCTCCCCACCCAGCCCCTTCCAGGAGTCCCCACGTGCCCCATTTTGGCTCCAGGTAAGTTCAGGGAGGCCTACTAGGCCCAAAATGGGGCACCGGGGGGGGTGAGGTACGGTGTGCCCCCCTCATGGCCCATGTTTGCTCCCAGGAGACTGCGGGGAGGCCTACTAGGCCCAAAATGGGGTGCGGGGGGGCATTCCCCCCCGTGGCCATTTTTTGCTCCGGGGGGGGGGTGCAGGAGGCCAAGTGCTGCCTGTCACACTCCATGGCCACACCTACCACACCCACCCAGCTGGTCATTAGGGCAGAGAACCAGTTGTTAAATTATTTGAACCCCACCACTGAACAAACCTAACTGATCAACAATAAGAAACAAACTATTATAGTTTGTGCTGATGCCACCAGTTCTGATCAAGATGGATGGGGAACAAGAAACATGGTTGAGAAATGAACAGTTAGAGTTCTAACCATTGAAGAGGTTTGCTTTTGTTGGAGGAGTCCCTACGGGATTCTAATCCACAGTCCTTCTATCTCTCAGCAAAACAGAACTCAAATGGCAGCCAAGGGGGCTGTTTTGGCTACCATAAAACTGATGGAGTCTAGGTCAGACTGAAATTTAGTGAAGCACTCAGGACTCAGCTGCATTTGACTCATTAGCTACCCTCCATCCCCTGGGAGTATTAAATACAGTGCAGAGTCCAAGGGGATATTGCCTTGATACCATATTTGTTATATATATTTCAGCACAGACATCAGAGGCAACTCAGGTCAGAGGTAATGGCCTTATTCAGAGTTTTTTCTGTCCCTCCTGTTCACTTCTTTGAAGTCCCCGTGGTGAGTTGCTGAAGTCTGCAAGTCCAATTCTAAACTAAAGGTTACAGAATGTATCTATCCACCACCGGAAAAGTTATATAGGAATGACAACGCACAGCCCTTACAACCATTTGTTTAGCAACTGTTTGTAGTTACAATGGCACTGAAAAATGTGACTTACAACCAGTCCTCGTACGTATGACCATTGCAGCAACCCCTCCCAAGATCACATGATCAAAATTCAGGCACTTGGCAACCAGGATGTATTTAGGATGGTTGCAGCGTTCTGTGGTCATGCAATCATCATTTGTGACCTTCCCAATAGACTTCCACCAAGCAAAGACAAGAGGGAAAGCCAGAATCCACTTAACAACTACATGATTCACGTAACAATCCTGGCAAAAGTTATAAGGTGTGACTCATTTACCAACCACCTTGCTTAGCAATGGAAATTCTAGTCCCTGTTGTGGTTGTAAATTGAGGACAACCTGTATGCAACTATTCCTCCTTCTAGAAACCCTGGAAATTATAGTTTCAGGGAAAAAAAACCTTACTGTCTTAATATTTTCAGCAAAGTATATAGTACCTGAGTTTCTTTTGGAAAAGCTATAACAAAATGTATTGGCACATACTTATTCGTAGCATATGTTTACCCTTCATCCATATTGTTCGGCTGTTCAGAGTGGCTGAGCTTGGAGTAGATACAAAAAGTGCTATTAATGTCAATTTCTAGTAGTTCCTACAGTGCCCGGGTATGACAGGAATATTTTATATTTTTTTCCTTACAGCTTCTTCTTAAAAAACATACTTTCCCCACCTGCTTTTTACAGCAGGAAAACTTCTTCTGTATCTAAACAGTCCCCCCAGTTGAAGCACAAACCGACTATAAATCATTAACACACCCAGTGTCAATGAACACTGCAGGAGAAGAATGTTGCAATCAATCTAGGCAGCTCAGAGTCACCGCAAGAGTGATATGGGTGACATATAAATTTAATAAATAAAATCTATCATGCCAACCCTGAACTACATCAGGGTTGGCATTAGTGAATGAAAAAAACCCTGACCTGCTATTTAATGAGGCTCCCCGTCTCCAGGGGAGCCTTTTATCAGGTACGCCTGATCTGCCAGTTGCGCCCCTTCATAGACCGGGATTCTTTGTGCACGGTCACTCATGCCCTCGTCACTTCCCGCCTGGACTACTGTAACACTCTCTACATGGGGCTCCCCATGAAGAGCACCCGGAGGCTCCAACTGGTCCAGAATGCGGCTGCGCGGATGATAGAGGGAGCCACTCGTGGCTCCCACATAACACCTATCCTGCGCAGGCTGCACTGGTTGCCGGTGGTCTTCCGGGTGCAATTCAAGGTGTTGGTAACCACCTTTAAAGCGCTCCATGGCTTAGGACCGGGCTATTTATGGGACCGCCTGCTGCCACCGATAGCCTCCCACCGACCTGTGCGCTCTCATAGGGAGGGTCTCCTCAGGGTGCCGTCAGCCAAACAATGCCGGCTGGCGACCCCCAGGGGGAGAGCCTTCTCTGTGGGGCACCTACCCTCTGGAATGAGCTTGCTCCAGGGTTACGATCACTTCCCGATCTCCGGACCTTCCGATGCGAGCTCAAGACTCTTTTGTTTTACCGTGCAGGGCTGGCCTAATGTGTTAATGGTTTTTAGTCAGGGTTTTATTATTATTTTAATTAGTTTTAACATTAGCCAAAATTGAATTAGATTTTTATAGCATCTTTTAACTTTATTTATTAATATTGTTTTACGTTGGCTGTAAACTGTCCTGAGTCCTTCGGGAGAAGGGTGGTATAGAAATTTAAATAAATAAATAAATAAATAAATAAATAAATAAATAAATAAATAAATAAATAAATAAATAAATAAATAAATAAATGAGTCCTGACATGGTATGTGCAGTCCATATACCAAAGAAATGCCACTGATAATGCCAAACATTCATATGCTGACCATATATTTCTCCCAGAAAATAAGATGGTTTTCTAGAATAGATATTAAATCTCCAGAGAGCAAAATCCCAGTGGCAAATCTAACATGCACATAGCTGACATAATTAAGATATTTTTTTGACTGCTAATTGTGATAGGCTTGCCTCTTTTTGAAACAAAGAATAAGAGCACAATTTCAGCTAGAGGCTGCTGGAAAATTGTGGCAAGGTGCTAAAACCATATGCTATACAAGATGTTTTCCATTCATGTTGCTTTCAGGTATGTTAGAAGACCCTGTCCCAACCCAATGTTGGAGTACGATTCAATATACTTCATGTTTTATATCTGGAAAGAGAGAGAGGTTTTGCCCCCAGCTATAAAAGAAGGATAAAACCAGCCTCAACCACCTACTTGATATTAAAAGCATGGTGTGAACTTAACCTATAGTAGTGGTAGGTAATCAGAATGCAGATCACAAGTGCCAACCCCAGTTACCATAGTGGTTAAAGATTCCACCATCAGAATTTGTTGATTTAATGGGCAATTTTCAGCAGTTTTCTTCTTAATAGAAAACAAGCAGTAAAATAAAAGAGGAAATGGATGTGCTAAGCTTATGCAAGACTAAACACATCAATTTTCATCCTTAAAACCCCCAACCTATCCCCAAAAGAGAAATATTGTTCCTTTTATTTCCCAGACCAAATTTCTTTTAAAACCCAAAAGACCCTTAACTGCTTCTAACTTTCTGAAATAGATTAAGGAAAGTTAGTACCGTACAGTTTTTCAAACATATATTCAACGGGCCAGATGTATGTTTGACTTAATGAAGGCCTCTTGGTAAAATACATCTTCTTGTATCCTCTGCTGATGAGTTGATGTAACGAGGAAATATAAACTGCATCCAGCTTTGCAGTGTGTTTCACTTGATGGGTTTAGCTAGATGATGCACAAGTAAGGAAAGCTTATTAAAAAATATGTTACCTGTATATGCGGAAGTCTAGTGAAGTCCATGCAAAATCTCATAACATTGGATCCTACTTCTTGTCATAAATGGGTCAGGCAAATGCCTCTATATAGAAGTGTCCTCTGTCCTTTCAGTAGCTTTGCAAGATTTCTGCTTTCTGATGGTGTTATCAAGATATAGAAGCTCGCTGAACCTGAAAGTGAAGCTGAGCTTTGGATGTGTCCTTCCTAAATGGGAACGGTCACTTGCAGGAAGTGTCTCTCACATCTAGCATTCCCTCTTGAATCTTCTTTGGGGTCTTTTTCTAACATCACCATGGAACTGTTTGGACAAAACATAACATTCCTGAGTGAGAACATAAGCAGGGGTATCATTTAAATTTGAGTATTATCAAGCTTTGGAAGGTTACTGAGCATATTTGGAATTTTGAAAGGTTTTCTTGGGAGTCATCATAATATCACTGTCATGGCGTCTGACTGTCATTGTGAGTGTACACCAGTGACAAGAGATCCATTCCACAAAACAGTTCATAAGTCATCTCAAGCCATTGAAGTAAAAATATTTAAAGTACTATGAAATGGAAAAAATTGTCATGAGCAATGAAGAAACGAGCTTAGTGTTTGGTGGACATAAAAATAATGTCTATAACTCTAATTTTTCTAACCTCCCACCTCCAGTGACAATTGTCTTCCTTATAAATCATGATAAAGGGTCAGCAAAACAGTTCAAGCACATGCACTGAGATAAGTGGGCAGGACTTAGATATGTGCACCTCCTATGCATGTTTTCTCAGAAGTCAATTTATGGAAGAATTAAAATTCGCTTTCCTGGATCAGACCAATGCCCATCTTCATCTAGTGTTTTGTTTCACCAGGTGGTGAACCTGGTGCTTCTGGAGGCTTACTAGCAGGAAATGGAGACATGGGAATCTCTGCTGTTCTCCTGAAACAGGTATTGGGGTGTATGTGATTCCCCACACCGGGGTAACATAGACTCAAAAACCAGTACTTTTTGACTGAGCTTCCTCCACGACTTTATCCAATCTCCCTTTAAATTCACCCAAGATAATGATCACTACCACATTTTGTAGCATTGAATTTGACAAGTTCATTATATACTGTGTGAAAAAGTACTTTCTTTTGTTTCTTCCAGATCATCTCGGTCTCTTTATTATACATCTTGTTGTCCTAATATTTTAAGAGAGGGAGAAAAAGTTGCCTCTGCCCCTTTGGTCGTTGCTGTGTTTGATTTTATACTGTATATCTCAACCATGTCCTCGGTCACCTTTGTTTTTCTTTAAAAATAAAGTTGTAAACTTCAACTTTAACCCGGTCCTCCATGGCATAGGACCGGGTTACTTACGGGACCGCCTACTGCCACCAATAGCCTCCCATCGGCCTGTGCGCTCCCATAGGGAGGGCCTCCTCAGGGTGCTGTCAGTCAAACAATGCCGACTGGCGGCCCCCAGGGGGAGGGCCTTCTCTGTGGGGGCTCCTGCCCTTTGGAATGAATTGCCTCCAGGGTTGTGTCAACTCCCCGACCTCCGGTCTTTTAAACGCGAGCTCAAGACCTTTTTATTCCGCCATGCGGGGCTAGCTAACGAAATTTTAATGGGGGTTTTATGATGGTTTTATGTTCGTTTTAATCTTATTTGGCCAAATTTTAGAATCAGTTTTTTAATATGTTTTTAATCTTTGTTTATGTCTATGTTGTTTTTATTTTGGCTGTAAACCGCCCTGAGTCCTTCGGGAGAAGGGTGGTATAAAAATTGAATAAATAAATAAATAAATAAATAAATAAGGAATTCAATATCTCTCATTTAAGTATGCAGGAGAATGTAAATTAATGTATACTATAGGTAAAAAGGTAAAGGTTCCCCTCGCACATATGTGCTAGTCGTTCCCGACTCTAGGGGGCGGTGCTCATCTCCGTTTCAAAGCCAAAGAGCCAGCGCTGTTGGAGACGTCTACGTGGTCATGTGGCTGGCATGACTAAACGCCAAAGGTACATGGAACGCTGTTACTGTCCCACCAAAGGTGGTCCCTATTTTTCTACTTGCATTTCTTACGTGCTTTCAAACTGCTTGGTTGGGAGCTCACCCTATTACGTGGCAATAGGGATTTGAACCGCTGAACTGTTGACTTTTCAATCAACAAGCTCAGCATCTTAGCAACTGAGCCACCATGTCCCTCTCTCAATTAGACCAAAAATGAGTAAAAAATTACGTAAACTCCATTTAATCCAAAACTTTCTGTAAACCACACCTTTTTCTATAAACCTGTCTCCTCTCTTTCTTCCCCATTTAACAATGTAGTAGTTCCTTCGTCATCTTGCATCGAAATGACTGTCTTTTGATATCATTCACAACTGATTTGACTTTGACTTATGAAAAAAAAAAATCAGGTTTTGCAAGGTTTTCTGGAATGGGATGGTTATGCAAGTTGGGGACTGCCTGTACTAAAAATCTATTTAGATGACTATTTCATTATTACTGTAATGTTAAAATTAAAACAAATGCATAGAAAGATCAACAAAAAGCAGCAGCTCTCAAAAATTATGAAGTAATCAAGGTCCTTAGTGGTGATGTTAGTGGGGGGAATCCAACGTCTTTGCAACGAAACTGAACCTCTGAGGTGCATTTCTCAGCTTGAAAGAAAGCTTGAAAGAAAGGCTTTGTTTGGTTAAGAAGCAAGACATCATATGGGCAAACTTTAGAGCATGTGTATGTAACTTTCCACCCCAGGGAAGGGCTAAGTGAGGCCCATCAGGATTTCAGGGTAGCCCCCAATGTCTGTTGATATTTTGTTTGTCCATCAGGAGCAAATTCTTTAGTCATCCATCATGCTGCTTTCTTGCTTTACAGTGTTCATGCGTGTATGTTTGCGCATGTCCATGTGTATAACAGGCAGAGTATCTGTCCTTGCGAAATGTGAAAAGATTGGGAATTGACTGAAATGTGAGATCGGGATCACAGTAAATGTGTGTGGGTATGTGAAAATTTAACAAATAGGAAAACCAATTTAAATTCATATTAACTTTTGATTAAATTCTACTTTACACCGTCACCTCCACACTTTTACAAATCTTCATTGGTGGCCTCACCCCCTTTTGCAGGGGGCTTCATGAATGCTGCCTAAGGAACTTTCTGTGCTTCTTTTTGAGGGTCAGAGATGAAGAAAATACTTCAAGCAGAGAGTGATAGCTTGCAAAAGAGAATCAGTTTTCATGTTAAATGATTTGTGTCTCCTCTTTCAGTACTATACCCCTCCTCCTCTCCGCGTTCTCCTTTTGACTAGTGAGATTTGTGTTGTGCTCATTGGTTAAATCATGTCAAGATGTGTTTTATAGCTAGTAGTCAACAGTTATTAAAAGCTATAAGGGAGTATTTTAGAAAGCACCCTCATTGCTCAGTAATGAAGTCATGTTTTTAACTATGCGCTATGAAAAAGACTAGAGGAAAGAAAGATCCCTTGATAACCAACATATTATTTCTTACCAGACCTGAGAATCTAAATTGTCACTTCCACACTTTGCCTCAGAGCCAAAATGGCTTTACATAGTAAACAAGTTTAAATTGGGTTTATGAGTATGGTGAAAGAGGAACAATCAAAACCTATATTTTAAATCAATGTGTCTCAATCTTGGCCTCTTGAAGATGGATGGACTTCAGAGTTTCCTAGCCAGCAACTGGGAATTCTGGGAGTTGAAGTCTACCCATCTTCAAGAGACCAAGATTGAGAAACACTGTTTTCAATTATTCTAATTAAAGTCTGGTTGCTTTCATTCATTTGGAATTTCTTTTGCTAGCCAAGAAAAGAATAAAGAACACTTTTAAGACCTTAGTTCTTAAAATAATTCTTTGACATCAGCATGTGCCCACAGCTTTCAAAACAGTCAACTATTAGAGGTAGCATCAGGGTTCCATTAGTATTTTTCCATACCACCAGAGAGGCAGAATTCTTCAAGAGGACAGATTTTCATATTATAAATGTGCTAGCCTATTTTGCCGCCACCCTCTGGCAACTATTCTTCTGAGTCATGGGTTCAAACACAACACTGTGATTCATACCCAGACGAGGAACCCATGCAGAAAACATTTGCTTTATTGCAAGAGTGAAATTTGTGCTGATTGGGCAGGTGGACAGCTATTACAGAGACTTATCTCAGTGTTTTATTTCATTTTTCTCCCAGCCTGTAGAGGTTTATACAGTCAAGTTTACTTTTTATGCTGACCTATGTTTCCAAGAAGCCATTATGCCTGCAAAGTCTCCTCATGAAAAAGGCCTTGTAATGAAATAACAAGGAAGTGTAGGACCCAATTTGGAATGTGTACCGTTCTTGTCACTCTGTCTCAAAATATCTGTCTGGTAAGAGTAGATTCGAGACGGAAAGAAAAGGAAGGAGGAAAGTCTGCGTGAATGACTTATAGCATCATCTAGTCATCCACCTGTGGTTGTGCCAATACAACTGTAATGAGGACAGATTTGTAACACTTCAGCCTTCAGTTATGGTTGGATAATGCTGTGCAGGTGCTATAAGTCAAAGAAATTTTCTGTGAATGAACTGACTTTCTTAATTTGGTGTCCTTCAATTATATGAGATGACAGTTCTCAGAGGTAATCAAAAAAGTCAAGACAGTGACCACAATGTTGAGGTCAAAGTTTTCATAAGCATCTTCATGTTTTTTTAAAATAAAACTATACTCTGTGGACACCGCTGACATTTGCATAATTTTTACTGACTTGGGATTTTGTACTTTTGATCCAGAATTCCTGGAGAGGATCAAATTAAGGAAACTGGATTAAGTTTCTCAAAGGTGTTATAAAGATTAAAAAATCTTCAGGGATACCGAAACGGTGCAGATTAAGAATGTGGCCACAGATTGTAAAACTGTAATCTTGAAACATTTTGAGCAGGGGTGAAATGTAAAACTTGTTACTACCAGTTCTGTGGGCATGTCTTGGTGGGAGTAATGTGACTGGGTGGGCCTGGCCTACTTTTTTTTTTTTACTTTTAAAAGCATTTTTTTTACAACCTCTTCGGCTGAAGAGGTTGTAGAAAAAATGCTTTTAAAAAGCTCTGATGATCCCAGTTGAGCCGCGCGATCATCAGAGGCTTTTTAAAAAACTTTTAAAAGCATTTTTTCGGCCGAAGAAAAAATGCTTTTAAAAGTAAAAAAAAAAAACCAACCTCTGATGATCGCGCAGCTCAGCTGGGCATGGGGGGGGGCAGAGATTTTTGCTACCAGTTCTCTGAACCACCCGCCGCCATTGCTACCGGATCAGGCAATCCGGTCCAAACCAGGAGCATTTAACCTCTGATTTTTAGAGTGGGCATGGCTACTTAAGGGACAAAATTAGCATCTTAAAAGTTGTAAAGTAATGACATGCTCATTCCACCCTTTAAAAAAATTGATCTCCACCAATTTTTTTTCCATTGGGGTTAGAGCAAATGGGCTGCTGCAAGGTTTAAGAAGCAAATTTAATTCCCTGCTCTCAGACTATTGCTACCTTTAGGCAAAGGGAAATTGATTTCACCCTTTCTTTAAAGGACCCAAGGATGAAACAGTGGTTTAATTCAGTGAAAAACAATTTAAATCAGCCTGGAAATCAGCATGAGATTTGTGTTTTTAACCGCACAGTCAGTGGACTAATGGGCTACAGGTTTTTAAACATTGCGATCCATTGATCCGTTTTCTGTCGATACTTTCAGTCTGAACCAATTAGCAGAACTTGAAATCGCTCAAGATATAAAAGTGAATGGTAGCAGAATCACTTAAGGTAAATAAATAACTTTTGCAGCCTCTTTAAAGATATTTCTGAAGATTTCTGAAGACATTCCAAGGTAAGTTCTCTCACTAAGAGGGCCAGATCAGAGGATGAGCAGAAAATACCATGACAAAATAGCTTTGGATTCCTCCTGGCTAGCTTTGAGTATCTTTCTAATCAGATCTTCTAATCTTTCTAAATGTATCATGCCAGCAGCAACAACTATCCATGAGGAACAACGAGAGTGTCAACATTTTATACTGCTCCCAGCACTGCAGGAGTTCTTCATCAACAAAGGAACTCATTTTCCACACAATTGCTTACAGAGAGTGGTGTTATAGTAATCTTAATAACAGCAAATTCCATTGAAAAAATTATCTTTTCATGTTGGAAATATGCAGCAGTTATTCACAACCAGATGCCCTGCAGATGTGGACCATGCTGGTGGAGCTGAACTGAAGCCCAATATATCCTTGGGGCAGGAGGTTGGATGAGACTAATACTGAGAGCTATACAACTGCAAAACAAATAGTGATTCTCTGGTCATCAGTGGATGGTCATCATGTATCCCAGGCAAAATGGAAGTTTGGAGCCTATTAAACGGCTGGTGTAGGTGTGACTGCACTCTTCCCTGTATTTTTGCTACTGTGTTTATACCATATTTTTTGGAGTATAAGATGCACTCACTTTCCTAAAAGTGGGTGAAAATTTAGGTGAGTCTTATAGACCAAAAACGGGGCCGTTTTCAGGCTCTCAAACCCTCCGTCATCGCATTTTTGCCCTCCCCGGCCACCAGAAGCACTCTGCAGACCAAAAATGGGTAAACATTCGATGCGCGGAGGGTTTGGGAGCCTAAAATTGGGCCTGTTTTTGGCTTGCAAAGTGCTTCTGGGGGCCGAGGAGGGCGAAAACGGGACGCAAGGAGCCCAAAATATTTTTTTTCTTGTTTTCTTTCTCTAAATCTAGGTGCGTTTTATAATCCAGTCCATTTTATAATCCAAAAAATATGATAATTGTTTTAACTTGTTCTAATAGATAAATTCTGTTGATTGTTTTGAACATAGAACATAGAATTGGAAAGGACTTTGGAGATTTTCTAGTCCAACCTCCTGCTTAAGCTGGAGACCTTATGCCCTTCTGGACAAATAGCTATCCAATCTCTTCTTAAAGGCCTCCAGTAATGGGGCATCCACAAATTCTGAAGGCAAACTATTCCACTGATTAATTGTTATCCTGTTAGGAAATTTCTCCTTAGTTCTAGGTTGGATCTCTATTGATTTTCCACTCATTATTTCTTGTTCTGCCTTCAGGTACTTTGGAGAATAGGTTGACCCTTTCTTCTTTGTGACATGCCCTCAAGAATTGGAAGACTGCTATTACATCACCCCTTATCCTTCTCTTCATTATACTAGTTCGTGTAAACTGTACATTATCCAGAACCAAAGTGGGGTGGGATGGGAAGCTATGTAAATTCAAAAATAAAACTTGGAGTTATTCTGCGGTTGGGTTTTTTACAGGCATCTATTGGCCACAGAATGTTGTGGAACAGCATGTTGGACTAGTTAGCCTTCTGTTGTGAGAAAAGGGCTCTTTAATGAGGACTAAGACACACAGAAAAAATATATATTTGCAATTGATGACTCTCCTGATGCAGTGATGGCTGCAAAATAGGGACAATGAATTGCACACTATTGGTCAATTCTAGCTCCTGAAGTCTTTCATTAAAGGTCTTCTATCTTCTGGTCAATATAATGCATCTATCTGTGGGTTGTTCCTAATGTTTGATTTCCAACTTGAAAGCAGCCAGCTCCTGCCATACCCCTCATCTCCCAGTGAATTCTGGAAACTGGCTTGCAGACAGCTTTGGATGAAATGGTCCCAAGATAAATCTAAATTGTTTGACACTGACCTGGCATGTTTTGAAAAAACTTTTCTGCTGAGAGTTTTTAGACTCTTGATTGTTGGTTGGTGTTGTTGTTAACTCTTTATTGTTTATTGTTCAAATTATATTGATTGTTATTAAAACTTTAATCATATATTATTTTGATTGCTATTATTATAAAATGCAATAAACCGTAAGACTTAGCCATATAGAAGGGTTATTGATAAATATTCTTAGTAAGTTTCTTGTGTAGTTGTTACTATCATTTAGCAATTAATCAATTCAACCGCCCCCAAATTTAGTCTATATCAGCCAGCAACCTGCCAATTATATCAGAAAATAGCAGTCTGAAGTTTTGTGCTTAATAAGTGAAATTATTTATCATTCAGTCCCTCCCTAGCAGTCTGACGTTTTGTGCTTAATAAGTGAAATTATTTATCATTCTATCTTACAAGAATAAAGCAAAAGGAAGCTTATTTTAAAAACTGTACTCATCCTTCCATTATTACAACTTTCCCAAATGTGCTTATAGTTGTCATTATCCTCACTTAGCCTAATGCAGTATTTTACAAACATTTAAGATGTGTGGTTTTCATCCTGGCTGGGGAATTCTGGGAGTTGAAATCCAGACATCTTAAAATTGCCATGTTTGAAAAACACTGGCCTAATGGGTACTATAGCAGTGTTGGTGAACCTTTTTGGCACCGAGTGCTGAAATGGGAGCGCTAAAAACCAGAAGAGTAGCTCCCCAGTGCACATGTGCAGGAATGCCGGAAACCGAAAAAGCATTTCTCCAGCATGCATGCACGCACCAGGAAGCTGATCTTCCAGTTTCTGTCATGCGCATGCGCATCAGGGATCTGCTCTTCTGGTTTCCGTTGCTCCCGCACACGCAAAGACCAGCTGGCTGGTGCACATGTGCACACCGGAACCTGGAAGAGCAATGGGTGGTGGCTGGTGTGTCTGGAGAGATGGATCTGCGTGTCACTTCCAGCACACGTGCCATAGGTTTGCCATCACAGTACTATAGGATGACATACCTAGAGTGCGCTTGAATTGAATCTCAATCCAGTAAAAAAAAAAAAGTTAACTTTCCATTCTGACACAACAGTAGCAAAATTGCTGTTCATAGGCTGCATGCATTATCTGCTCCAGTTTGTGGTCCTCCTCCCATGCATGACGCTAAAATTCAGTGTCAAATTGCAACAATTCGACTACATGATTTTTCATTTTTTAAAAACAATCTAAAATAAATGTCCTTAAATTCCTGCTAGACTAAATGCTCCTGTTTTGTGTTTATATCTTTTCAAACTATCCATTGAAACTGTTGATTGGAACCACTCAGAATGTCACCAGGTCATCACCCCATCCGTGTAATCCTTAGAGGCTGGCAAATGCAATAAAGTAAAAATATCCATGCCTATTTTTTTTCTTTTTTCATCTTTTATTCTCCATGATAAACAGCAAAAGCCAACTGCCCTCTTTCCCATTCTATTTCCTGATTGCTACCTTTGAGTTCTTTCACCCAGAGGTAAGTACCAGGGACACTTCTGGTACACTTCTTACCAGAGGTAAGTAATTGCACCACATTCCAGAGGCAGGTGATTTTTTTAAAGTGTTTGGAAAGCAGTGATACGGCGAGAACAATGACTCACTGTGTATATATATATATATATATATTTGTTTTCTGAGGTTTTCACGGGTGTTTGTATATAGGTCTTTGGTTGTTCGGGTTTTCTCCCGTGTAAAATTGGAAGTATCTTGGCGACGTTTCGACGAAGTCTCATTCGTCATCTTCAGGCTTCAGCTTCGTGCTTCTGGGAGCAATGTGTGATCGCAGCTGTTTCTTCCTTTTAACTGCTAGTGGGGGTTTGAACTGATTGGGTGGGAGCTTGGCTGTGCTCTGATTGGATGGGGGTTTTTCTGTGCTCTGATTGGCTGGGGGTGTGTCCTGTGTTGGTGGGGGCTTGGTTGTGCTCAGTCTGGTCTGTGCTGCAGGGGGATTTGAGCTGGTGAGCTGCATAGCTGTTGTTTGGCTTTGTGGTCGTGCTACATCTTCATAGTGGGTGTCAGTCTGCTGCATGAATGGATTGGAGGGGTTTGAAATGGCTAATGTTGCAGCTGCGGTCTGGCTTCTGGTCCTTGGTCGTGCTTCATGATCAGTGTGGGTTTGGGTCTGCTTTCTGGGTGGATGTGCGGTGGTGACATCCTGTGTGGACCTTGTGAGTGTGGGTCTGGTGTCATTCCTCGTGTTAGGGACTCGTTTGTCAATAAGGGCGGAGTTTCAAATGGCTGGTAGGCGGAGGTGTCATCTCGTTTGTTCATGCTGTGACACCTCCCGCCTACCAGCCATTTGAGATGACACCTCCGCCTACCAGCCATTTGAGATGACACCTCCGCCTACCAGCCATTTGAGATGACACCTCCGCCTACCAGCCATTTGAGATGACACCTCCGCCTACCAGCCATTTGAGATGACACCTCCGCCTACCAGCCATTTGAGATGACACCTCCGCCTACCAGCCATTTGAGATGACACCTCCGCCTACCAGCCATTTGAGATGACACCTCCGCCTACCAGCCATTTGAGATGACACCTCCGCCTACCAGCCATTTGAGATGACACCTCCGCCTACCAGCCATTTGAGATGACACCTCCGCCTACCAGCCATTTGAGATGACACCTCCGCCTACCAGCCATTTGAGATGACACCTCCGCCTACCAGCCATTTGAGATGACACCTCCGCCTACCAGCCATTTGAGATGACACCTCCGCCTACCAGCCATTTGAGATGACACCTCCGCCTACCAGCCATTTGAGATGACACCTCCGCCTACCAGCCATTTGAGATGACACCTCCGCCTACCAGCCATTTGAGATGACACCTCCGCCTACCAGCCATTTGAGATGACACCTCCGCCTACCAGCCATTTGAGATGACACCTCCGCCTACCAGCCATTTGAGATGACACCTCCGCCTACCAGCCATTTGAGATGACACCTCCGCCTACCAGCCATTTGAGATGACACCTCCGCCTACCAGCCATTTGAGATGACACCTCCGCCTACCAGCCATTTGAGATGACACCTCCGCCTACCAGCCATTTGAGATGACACCTCCGCCTACCAGCCATTTGAGATGACACCTCCGCCTACCAGCCATTTGAGATGACACCTCCGCCTACCAGCCATTTGAGATGACATACCTAGAGTGCGCTTGAATTGAATCTCAATCCAGTAAAAAAAAAAAAGTTAACTTTCCATTCTGACACAACAGTAGCAAAATTGCTGTTCATAGGCTGCATGCATTATCTGCTCCAGTTTGTGGTCCTCCTCCCATGCATGACGCTAAAATTCAGTGTCAAATTGCAACAATTCGACTACATGATTTTTCATTTTTTAAAAACAATCTAAAATAAATGTCCTTAAATTCCTGCTAGACTAAATGCTCCTGTTTTGTGTTTATATCTTTTCAAACTATCCATTGAAACTGTTGATTGGAACCACTCAGAATGTCACCAGGTCATCACCCCATCCGTGTAATCCTTAGAGGCTGGCAAATGCAATAAAGTAAAAATATCCATGCCTATTTTTTTTCTTTTTTCATCTTTTATTCTCCATGATAAACAGCAAAAGCCAACTGCCCTCTTTCCCATTCTATTTCCTGATTGCTACCTTTGAGTTCTTTCACCCAGAGGTAAGTACCAGGGACACTTCTGGTACACTTCTTACCAGAGGTAAGTAATTGCACCACATTCCAGAGGCAGGTGATTTTTTTAAAGTGTTTGGAAAGCAGTGATACGGCGAGAACAATGACTCACTGTGTATATATATATATATATATATTTGTTTTCTGAGGTTTTCACGGGTGTTTGTATATAGGTCTTTGGTTGTTCGGGTTTTCTCCCGTGTAAAATTGGAAGTATCTTGCCGACGTTCCGACGAAGTCTCATTCGACACCTTCAGGCTTCAGCTTCGTGCTTCTGGGAGCAATGTGTGATCGCAGCTGTTTCTTCCTTTTAACTGCTGGTGGGGGTTTGAACTGATTGGGTGGGAGCTTGGCTGTGCTCTGATTGGATGGGGGTTTTTCTGTGCTCTGATTGGCTGGGGGTGTGTCCTGTGTTGGTGGGGGCTTGGTTGTGCTCAGTCTGGTCTGTGCTGCAGGGGGATTTGAGCTGGTGAGCTGCATAGCTGTTGTTTGGCTTTGTGGTCGTGCTACATCTTCATAGTGGGTGTCAGTCTGCTGCATGAATGGATTGGAGGGGTTTGAAATGGCTAATGTTGCAGCTGCGGTCTGGCTTCTGGTCCTTGGTCGTGCTTCATGATCAGTGTGGGTTTGGGTCTGCTTTCTGGGTGGATGTGCGGTGGTGACATCCTGTGTGGACCTTGTGAGTGTGGGTCTGGTGTCATTCCTCATGTTAGGGACTCGTTTGTCAATAAGGGCGGGTTTCCAAATGGCTGGTAGGCGGGAGGTGTCATCTCGTTTGTTCATGCTGTGACACCTCCCGCCTACCAGCCATTTGAGATGACACCTCCGCCTACCAGCCATTTGAGATGACACCTCCGCCTACCAGCCATTTGAGATGACACCTCCGCCTACCAGCCATTTGAGATGACACCTCCGCCTACCAGCCATTTGAGATGACACCTCCGCCTACCAGCCATTTGAGATGACACCTCCGCCTACCAGCCATTTGGAAACCCGCCAAGACACTTCCAATTTTACACTTACCACTTTTGCAACATCTCCATGGTCATGCGATCAAAAGTCAGATACTTGGCAATCAACTCGTATTTATGATAGTTGCAGGGTCCCAAGGTCATATGATCACCTTTTGTGACCTTCTGACAAGCAAAGTCAATGGGGAAGCCAGATTCATTTAACAGCCATATTACTAAAGAGCTAAGTGGTACAGTGGTTAGAGTGCAGTACTGCAGGCTACTTCAGCTGGCTGCTAGCTGCAGTTTGCCAATTCAAATCTTACCAGCTCAAGGCTGAATCAGCCTTCCATCCTTCCGAGGTGGGTAAAATGAGGACCCAGATTGTTGGGGGCAATTGGCTGACTCTGTAAACCGCTTAGAGAGGACTGTAAAAGCACTGTGAAGCGGTATATAAGTCTAAGTGCCATTGCTGTTAACTGCAAGATTGTAAAATGGGACCAAAAATCTCACTTAGCAACAAAATTTTGAGATCAGTTGTGGTCCTAATTTGAGGACTATCTGTAATTCCCATCTCATCTCTGACACCCTCCATTAAGTGAATCATATAATCGTTAAGCAAATCCACCTTCTCCAGTTGACTTTGCATCTTGAAGCTAGCCAGGATGGCCACAAATTGTGATCATGTGACCACAGAATGCTGCACCTGTGGTAAATGTGAGCCTGTTGCCAACTGCCCAAATTATCATCAAGTGGCCATGGGAATGGTGTGATGGTCATAACTTTGAGGATAAGTTATAAGTCAGTGTTTTCAGGACTGTTGTAACCAATTGTTATAAATAAATAAAAGAAATAATAATAACATCTGGTGACCTATTAAGGAGCAGGAACCCTGACTTCTTTTTCATCTTGTCTTCTTTCCTACCTTCTGGAAAGATTTCTTTTCTGAAATTATTGAATTGTTCTTATTCTTTTATTTCTTTCCCCAAAGAACATTGCACTTTGCAGACTTCCTAGAATTTGTCATAATGCTGAAACTATGCAGTAACTTCCAGGAATAATGAGGCTGCAACATCTCCATGGTCATGCGATCAAAAGTCAGATACTTGGCAATCAACTCGTATTTATGATAGTTGCAGGGTCCCAAGGTCATATGATCACCTTTTGTGACCTTCTGACAAGCAAAGTCAATGGGGAAGCCAGATTCATTTAACAGCCATATTACTAAAGAGCTAAGTGGTACAGTGGTTAGAGTGCAGTACTGCAGGCTACTTCAGCTGGCTGCTAGCTGCAGTTTGCCAATTCAAATCTTACCAGCTCAAGGCTGAATCAGCCTTCCATCCTTCCGAGGTGGGTAAAATGAGGACCCAGATTGTTGGGGGCAATTGGCTGACTCTGTAAACCGCTTAGAGAGGACTGTAAAAGCACTGTGAAGCGGTATATAAGTCTAAGTGCCATTGCTGTTAACTGCAAGATTGTAAAATGGGACCAAAAATCTCACTTAGCAACAAAATTTTGAGATCAGTTGTGGTCCTAATTTGAGGACTATCTGTAATTCCCATCTCATCTCTGACACCCTCCATTAAGTGAATCATATAATCGTTAAGCAAATCCACCTTCTCCAGTTGACTTTGCATCTTGAAGCTAGCCAGGATGGCCACAAATTGTGATCATGTGACCACAGAATGCTGCACCTGTGGTAAATGTGAGCCTGTTGCCAACTGCCCAAATTATCATCAAGTGGCCATGGGAATGGTGTGATGGTCATAACTTTGAGGATAAGTTATAAGTCAGTGTTTTCAGGACTGTTGTAACCAATTGTTATAAATAAATAAAAGAAATAATAATAACATCTGGTGACCTATTAAGGAGCAGGAACCCTGACTTCTTTTTCATCTTGTCTTCTTTCCTACCTTCTGGAAAGATTTCTTTTCTGAAATTATTGAATTGTTCTGATTCTTTTATTTCTTTCCCCAAAGAACATTGCACTTTGCAGACTTCCTAGAATTTGTCATAATGCTGAAACTATGCAGTAACTTCCAGGAATAATGAGGCTGCAACATCTCCATGGTCATGCGATCAAAAGTCAGATACTTGGCAATCAACTCGTATTTATGATAGTTGCAGGGTCCCAAGGTCATATGATCACCTTTTGTGACCTTCTGACAAGCAAAGTCAATGGGGAAGCCAGATTCATTTAACAGCCATATTACTAAAGAGCTAAGTGGTACAGTGGTTAGAGTGCAGTACTGCAGGCTACTTCAGCTGGCTGCTAGCTGCAGTTTGCCAATTCAAATCTTACCAGCTCAAGGCTGAATCAGCCTTCCATCCTTCCGAGGTGGGTAAAATGAGGACCCAGATTGTTGGGGGCAATTGGCTGACTCTGTAAACCGCTTAGAGAGGACTGTAAAAGCACTGTGAAGCGGTATATAAGTCTAAGTGCCATTGCTGTTAACTGCAAGATTGTAAAATGGGACCAAAAATCTCACTTAGCAACAAAATTTTGAGATCAGTTGTGGTCCTAATTTGAGGACTATCTGTAATTCCCATCTCATCCCTGGCCCATCTCATCCCTGGCCCATCTCATCCCTGGCCCATCTCATCTCTGACACCCTCCATTAAGTGAATCATATAATCGTTAAGCAAATCCACCTTCTCCAGTTGACTTTGCATCTTGAAGCTAGCCAGGATGGCCACAAATTGTGATCATGTGACCACAGAATGCTGCACCTGTGGTAAATGTGAGCCTGTTGCCAACTGCCCAAATTATCATCAAGTGGCCATGGGAATGGTGTGATGGTCATAACTTTGAGGATAAGTTATAAGTCAGTGTTTTCAGGACTGTTGTAACCAATTGTTATAAATAAATAAAAGAAATAATAATAACATCTGGTGACCTATTAAGGAGCAGGAACCCTGACTTCTTTTTCATCTTCAGGCTTCAGCTTCGTGCTTCTGGGAGCAATGTGTGATTGCAGCTGTTTCTTCCTTTTTAACTGCTAGTGGGGGTTTGAACTGATTGGGTGGGAGCTTGGCTGTGCTCTGATTGGATGGGAGTTTTTTTGTGCTCTGATTGGCTGGGGGTGTGTCCTGTTTGGGTGGGGGCTTGGTTGTGCTCAGATTAGTCTGATTTGCAGGGGGATTTGAGCTGGTGAGCTGCACTGCTGCTGTTTGGCTTCGTGTTCGTGGTCGTGCTACATCTTTGTAGTGGGTGTCAGTCTGCTGCATGTATGGATTGGAGGGGTTTGAAATGGCTAATGTTGCAGCTGCGGTCTGGCTTCTGGTCCTTGGTCGTGCTTCCTGATCAGTGTGGGTTTGGGTCTGCTTTCTGGGTGGATGTGTGGTGGTGACATCCTGTGTGGACCTCGTGAGTGTGGGTCTGGTGTCATTCCTCGTGTTAAGGACTCATTTGTCAATAAGGGCGGGTTTCCAAATGGCTGGTAGGCGGGAGGTATCATCTCATTTGTTCATGTTGTGTGGGCGTTTTTCTATCTCGATGGCTTCTCTGATTATTCTATTGTTAAAGTGTTCAGTTTTGGCGATAGTTCTGGTCTTTTTAAAGTCAATATCGTGTCCTGTGGCTTTAAGGTGTTGGACCAGGGAAGAAGTTGGTTCCTCTTTTTTGAGATGATACCTCCTGCCTACCAGCCATTTGGAAACCCGCCAAGACACTTCCAATTTTACGCGGGAGAAAACCCGAATAACCAAAGACCTACATACAAACACCCGCAAAAACCTCAGAAAACAAATATATATATATATGAACCAGATTGCTAGCAGGTCATTCATGTGGTATGCAGTCAGGAAATGAAAGCAGGGAAGCCCCTAACCATGCTAACTCTCCAAAGGAACTACTTTGCCTGCCTGGCTGAGCAGCTCATATCTCTAACGTGCTAAGATCACATTTTTACAATATTATATTCTGTAAGAAAAGACTACGGTAATTCTGTTCAATTTACTTGTATTTTAATAATATATGTGAATGCAGGTAGTTCTTGTTTAGTGATTGTTCAAAGTTGCAATGACACTGAAAAAAGTAACTGGTGACCAATTTTTACACTTACCACTTTTGCAACATCTCCATGGTCATGCGATCAAAAGTCAGATACTTGGCAATCAACTCGTATTTATGATAGTTGCAGGGTCCCAAGGTCATATGATCACCTTTTGTGACCTTCTGACAAGCAAAGTCAATGGGGAAGCCAGATTCATTTAACAGCCATATTACTAAAGAGCTAAGTGGTACAGTGGTTAGAGTGCAGTACTGCAGGCTACTTCAGCTGGCTGCTAGCTGCAGTTTGCCAATTCAAATCTTACCAGCTCAAGGCTGAATCAGCCTTCCATCCTTCCGAGGTGGGTAAAATGAGGACCCAGATTGTTGGGGGCAATTGGCTGACTCTGTAAACCGCTTAGAGAGGACTGTAAAAGCACTGTGAAGCGGTATATAAGTCTAAGTGCCATTGCTGTTAACTGCAAGATTGTAAAATGGGACCAAAAATCTCACTTAGCAACAAAATTTTGAGATCAGTTGTGGTCCTAATTTGAGGACTATCTGTAATTCCCATCTCATCCCTGGCCCATCTCATCTCATCTCTGACACCCCCCTCCATTAAGTGAATCATATAATCGTTAAGCAAATCCACCTTCTCCAGTTGACTTTGCATCTTGGAAGCTAGCCAGGATGGCCACAAATTGTGATCATGTGACCACAGAATGCTGCACCTGTGGTAAATGTGAGCCTGTTGCCAACTGCCCAAATTATCATCAAGTGGCCATGGGAATGGTGTGATGGTCATAACTTTGAGGATAAGTTATAAGTCAGTGTTTTCAGGACTGTTGTAACCAATTGTTATAAATAAATAAAAGAAATAATAATAACATCTGGTGACCTATTAAGGAGCAGGAACCCTGACTTCTTTTTCATCTTGTCTTCTTTCCTACCTTCTGGAAAGATTTCTTTTCTGAAATTATTGAATTGTTCTTATTCTTTTATTTCTTTCCCCAAAGAACATTGCACTTTGCAGACTTCCTAGAATTTGTCATAATGCTGAAACTATGCAGTAACTTCCAGGAATAATGAGGCTGCAACATCTCATATATTTATCTTCTGGCAGTGAGATTGAGGATCCCAGCTCCAGCAAAGCAGAGCCTAATTTTGTTTACATTGGTGGAAAGAATAGGAGTGGAGTACCAGCAGAGCTAGAGAAATCCGTTTTGAACAGAGTGGGGCCTGGAGGCACATTACAAACTTGGCACAATCAAAATTAGTGGAGAATGAAACATTTCCACTGACTTTCATGAATTACAGAAGTATATGTTCTATGTAGCTGATGAGGTGGAATATTCTTGGTCAATAGGACCGAAGATTAACCAAAAGTGTTCATGATATATTTTGTAATCCTGGAAGATTTCTAATATCTTCCAACAGACCTGGTTCATGCTAAATAAGAACACCATTTGCTTTACTCACTGCAGGATTCTTAAACTCAGAGGTACATTTCGTATTTTACAATAATAACAACAGAGTTGGAAGAGACCTTGGAGGCCTTCTAGTCCAACCCCCTGCCCAGGCAGGAAACCCTACACCATCTCAGACTAGGGGTGAAATGCTCCTGGTTCGGACTGGCTCACGTGATGGGGGCAGGTAGTTCGGAGAACCTGTAGCAAAAATCCCTGCCCCCCCTCCACTGCCCATGCCTCGCTGTTCCTCTTCTCTATTCCTGAAGCACTCGGTGGTGATATAGCTGCAAATGGCCTTAAATGACTGCTGTGGCACTTCAAAGGGCCGCACTACAGCTGATCGGCACTATAGGCCGTGAGTAGACCGGTGCCTCTAATTTTAAAGAAGGTAGACCCGTGCCTGCCAAAAAAAGGCACTTGGTAGACCGGTGCCTCTCAATAAAAGGCAATTGGTAGAACGGGCCCTCTATTTTTAAAGAAGGTAGACAGACCGGTGTCTCTCAGTAAAACGCAATTGGTAAACCAGGGCTTCTATTTTTAAAGAAGATAGACTGGTGCCTCCCAAGTTTTGTATACATCTTCTTAAAAATTACCAGTGTTGGAGCATTCACAACTTCTGCAGGCAATTTGTTCCACTTATTAATTGTTCTAACTGTCAGGAAATTTCTCCTTAGTTCTAAGTTGCTTCTCTCCTTGATTAGTTTCTACCCATTGCTTCTTGTTCTACCCTCAGGTGCTTTGGAGAATAGTCTGACTCCCTCTTTTTTGTGGCAACCCCTGAGATATTGAAACACTGCTATCATGTCTCCCCTAGTCCTTCTTTTCATTAAACTAGGCATACCGAGTTCCTGCAACCGTTCTTCATATGTTTTAGCCTCCAGTCCCCTAATCATCTTTGTTGCTCTTCTCTGCACTCTTTCTAGAGTCTCAGCATCATTTTTACATCGTGGCGACCAAAACTGAATGCAATATTCCAAGTGTGGCCTTACCAAGGCATTATAAAGTGGCACTAACACTTCACGTGATCTTGATTCTATCCCTCTATTTATGCAGCCCAGAACCGTGTTGGCTTTTTTGGCAGCTGCTGCACACTGCTGGGCCATATCTAAATGGTTGTCCACTAGGACTCCAAGATCTCTCTCACAGTTACTACTATTAAGTAGTAACATTCTGAAGAATGTGTTGTGAATGTGGAAAGAAAATGGCAGCAATTTAGCTGTTCACAAAATGGCTGCCACAGGGGCAATCACACAAGACCCATTCACCAGGGGCATTCATTGTCTTGGCAGTCGCAATCCTAAACTCAGCCCTGAATTAACCCTAAAGTAAAATAGAGATAGTCCTCGACTTACAACAACAGTTGGGACTAGAATTACCATTGCTAAGCAAAACAGTTGTTAAATGAGTCACGCCCGATTTGACAACCACTGCGGTTGTTAAGTGAATCACGCGATTGTTAATCTGGCTTCTCCCATTGTCTTGGCTTGATGGAAGCTGGCTGGGAAGGTCTCATATGGTGACACATGACCCTGGGATGCTCAAGTATTATAATTATATACCGGTTGATGAGCTCCTGTATTTTGAGTACATGACTGTGGGGATATTGTGACAGTTGTAAATGTGAGGGCAGGTCAGAAACCACAATTTTCAGTGCCATTGTGACTTCAAATGATCTCTAAACAAATAGCTGTAAGACAAAGTCTACTTGTAAGCAAAAATGTTTAGGAAAGGAGGGTACCACAGAGTTTTCCCCAAAGCTACCTGTTTCCCCAAAAATAAGACCCTGTCTTATATTTTTTTGAACCCTGAAATAAGTGGTTGGCCTTATTTTTGGGGAGGTCTTATTATTTTGGGGGGCGTGGAGCAAGATGGGGCTCCTCTTGCTGTCTTAGCTGATTTCCAGCTCTGTCTCCCTAACCCTAACCAGAGGAAATGGTGGGGACCAGCAACGCATACGTTTAAATATTTTTGGGAAGGGCTTATTTTCAGAGGAGGGTTTCTTTTTGGGGGGGAGGGCTTATTTTCAGGGACACATGGTATAATGCCCTTAACTCTTTCACTGCTGCACTTGACTTTAGACAAATATTTTGTTTTTGTCCTTATATGGCATGTTTGAGTTAAATCTAAATTGTTAAAAAGATTTTCTTTCTCATTATGAATATTTTTTTTAATGGTTGGATGTTATTATCAGGTATCCACATTTCTTTCTATTTCATGGTCTGAGCATTTATTTCTGTCAAAGGGCACCATTGTTGGCTGGTGCTTAGGGCTTTAGTTACCCTTCATTTCCCCATACTGGATCCTCATCTCACAAACAAGCAGCTACAAATTGCTCCATTACCTCCAGGATATGCCCAAATTATACCTTTGGGGGTAATTACCCCAGTTTAAGAACCACAGCCTTAGAGCTTTCATATCTATCTACTGCTGCCAACCTTTGGCAATGACCTTTGTGCTGAAAATTCTTCTTAGAACTCTCCAATTTATAAAGAGGACTACAGTACATGAAGTTCCCTAGCAGAAATAATGTGCTAGTGTATTATTTGATGTTTATTTGCTACCTTCCAAGGCAAAAACTTTCCCAAAGAGGATTGAAAACACAGTAAAAAAAAATCATAACCCAAACGATAAGAACACCAATAAAACAACCCAGTTTCAAATTAAAGCAGCTGCCATTTCAACCTACTCCAAAGCAAGTTCATAGTGTACTTAATAAAATGCAGATGGAAAGAGAAACTCTTAAAAAGTTAATTTAGAAGCAAAATTTGAGACCATAGCTCCATTAGCAGTAATTGCATTTAATAATTAGAGTGTATAGTTGGACATTATAAATTCATGTATCAAATGTAAAGTAGATTTGCACGAAGAAGCAACAATTGACTGAAATACAAATGCCTGTAGCAAGGTGGAAATTCACTCCATATCCATTCTTCTAGTTCCACGAGCTTGCTCAAACATGTCTGATAAAAGCCACAGGCAGGAAATACAGATTGGACCATGCTGTGTTGCCATTTCACTGGGGTGTTTCAGAAAATAAAGCTTTAAATTCTTGTCATAATTGTATCAAAATTAATATTTTCAAAAGTATTATTAATAACATTTACAGTTTATGGATTAACAAATTGGAACATCCAATAATGGAACATCAATAGTTGCAGACCTTAACAATGTCAAATCAATTTAATTTGATGTAAACTTAACATTTATTCATCAAATCAAATTCTATATGGATTATGGCTAGCTGAGGAATTCTGGGAGTGGGTCCACATGTCTCAAAGTTGACAAGGTTGGTGACCTTGGATCTAGTGGATATGAAGCCACTTAACAAAAGAAAGGAGAGATCAGTGACCCTAAATGAAAGTGGCAGATCACTGTCAAATTTTGAGGGAATGTTAAATGCACAAATGGTAATCTGAACCCTGGAGAGCCACATACAGGGGTGAAATGCTCCCGGTTCGGTCCGTTTCACCTGAACCGGTAGTAAAAAAGGCTACTGGTTCACTGAACTGGTAGTAAAAAAATGTAAAAAAAAGTTCTGATGATCAGGTGAGTGACGCACAATCATCAGAACTTTTTTCTTTTTCTTTTTTAGCATTTTTTTACTACCGGTTCTCTGGAGGCGGTAGTAAAAATGCTTTAAAAAAATAAAAAAAGTGGCTCTGATGATCACAGCTGTGCTGTGTGATCATCAGAGCCTTTTTTTTTACTTTTTAAAAGCAGTTTTTTACAACCTATTCAGCTGATCACCCCCCCCCCCCGCGTTGTTTTACCTACCCCATGCCTCCTTTTGGCGTGCATTGTGTGCCCATGCACCTCACATTTGGTGCATGGTGTGCACTGTGCTTGCTTGCACACAGCATGCATGCGCAGCCAGTGAACCGGTAGTAAATCGGTTCAGATTTCACCACTGGCCACATAGACGGGATTGAAAAGTCAACAAATTTTATTTGGGAAAATAAAGAACTGCAGGTTTTCACATTTACCAGGTTACGTTCAGGACTGGCCCAAAACATTTTGCCTTAGAGGAGAAGCAACAAATATTTCCTCGTCCCCACAAGTCAAAATGCATCATGCCAAAAGCAGACTATGTTAATTTGGCTCATTGGGCAGAAAAGCCCACATTCATCTTTCCTCATCCAGGGCAGAAAATGCTAAAATAGCAAGTTAAATAACAAAAATCATTTGTTGTTCTTTCCCAGTACCCAGGCTTTGCTATCTCCTTTGACTGAATGGTAGGGCCGTTCCTGCTTACTGTACATTTGAGAGAAATGGAAAATGTAGCCTGGATTGGTCATTCAGTGTGATTATGAAGTAGTTAGCCAAGTGTGAGGGGGATTGGCAACCACATTTGCCTCTCTCCACAGCTGTAGCATGGTAGGGAGTAGCTAAAACAATGTTTTAGCAATGAAATACAATAGTGTGCTAATGAAAAACAGGGAGAATACTAACATCTTAAATCACAGAGGCCAAGAGCACAAATAGTATGGGAAAAACCCAAAACCAAAACCAAATCTCTTTTCATTGTGAAAAGAGTCAACATAGTTGTGCAAGTTGTAAAAATTCATCAAAGGACTCTACACGTGAAGATTTCAAGAGCAAGAGGGCATTTGCATAACAGAGAAGCAGATCAACCAACTACTTGGGAAAGTTTGTTTTCTCATCTCTGAATGTGCCTCTGATGAAAGCTCACTCCTCTTTTGAAGCTTCCTTTGTTGATATTAACTTAAGGGATATTAAGGGTCCTTGAGTGGCACAGACTGCTAAACAGTCTATTATTAACAACAGCTGCCTGCAATTACTGCAGGTTCAAGTCCCACCAGGCCCAAGGTTGACTCAGCCTTCCATCCTTTATAAGGTAGGTAAAATGAGGACCCAGATTGTTGGGGGGGGCAATAAGTTGACTTTGTATATAATATACAAATAGGATGAAGACTATTGCTTAACACAGTGTAAGCTGCCCTGAGTCTTCGGAGAAGGGCGGGGTATAAATGTAAATAAATTAAAATTAATTAAATTAATTAGCTAAATTGAAACTTGTTAAATTAGTTTAGTGTGCAGCTGTTCTTATGGACTATCGATGCTGAATGTCAGTTATCATCAATCCATGGTGTCAAGGTCCATTAAAATTCCAGAGCCCAGAGTTCACTGCCAACACATCTGGAAGCTGATAGGCTGTGATATGGGATGTATATACATTATCTTCCAAATATTGACTATAATCCCAATGTGTAATTTCATATCCATTAAGATGTGCTTTGTTTTGCATCAGTTTATGAAGATGCCTCAGTAAGCACCCTCAATTTTACCACCGCAGCAAAATGTTTGGCTTTTGATTGAATGCTCTGACTCTTATAAACTAGAATGGAACCATTTTATTTTAATTATCTATTTGCTGCAAGGATTGCATTTATGTTCATTGTACTGTTAAGTGGAAACTTCTCTCTCTGAACCCTCAGGGAATCTGTTTAATTTGCCAATGATATTTTACAGATCAAAGGTGAGGAATGTGCTTTGGGATGTCAAAATGGAAATATTCTTGGAAGATACATTGCTTTATTTGCAATAATATTACATTGCTCTGATTGATCTTGGACAGTATTGACATATTGCTGTAAAGAACACTTGCAATTCAATAGAAAAAAAACCTGAGATTTTGGATAAGAAGAATGGGACAAACAACAAATACATTACATAAAATGGAATTTATATAACTTTGATATGTTAGAATCCAAGGAAAATGACCAGGATCTCAATTATTATTTTATTATTTTTATTATTTATTTAATTTATATAATCTAATAATCAGAATACTTTCCAAAATACTGTACTATCTTTATAACAATAAGTTGAAATGCAAAGTACTGAGCCAAATTATCATTAGCCTATAACAATATTTGTTTTATATATATAATGTCAACCAGTATAGTGATTAGGGTATAACACTAAAAACTGGGAGAATTTGAGTTCTACGCCAATCATACCCTCTCACTTTAAGAAGGAGACAGTGGCAAACCACTTCTATAATTTTGCCAAGAAAACTGCAGAATTGCCCAGGTAGCTGCCAGGAGTCAACAATGACTCAAAGGCATTAGGAGTCCAGTTTGGTGTAGTGGTTAAGGCATCAGGCTAGAAACCAGGTGACTGTAAATTCTAGTCCCACTTTAGGCACAAAGCCAGTTAGGTGACCTGTCATACTCTCTCAGCTCTGGAAATCAAGGAATAGTAAACCATTTCTTGCCAAGAAAACTGTGGGGACTGATCTAGGTAGTCACCAGGGGTTAACAATGACTTGCAGGTAGAAAACATCCACGCAGTTTCAACCTTTGCTTCTTGAATGAGACAAAATAGATGGATTCATACCTAAATCTAAGTTTCCAATTCATGACAGCTAGATACACGCACATCAATTTAAGTGAAAGCTAAAAAATAACAAAACCCAAACCCTTAGCCCCAGTCTCTATAGGTCTTGATTTTTCAACCTGATTTAGCCTTTCAAGCACAGAATGATTTTAAATAGAGACCAAGCATTAATAGAGATATAGTATAGCACACTATTGAGATATATTTTATATGTTTTTTGTTTTTAATTGTATACAGGCAAACCACTCCTCTATCTAAAACAAACGTTCCGTCATTTTCAGAGAAAAGTCCATTTTTAAAGAAATTCACTCTTTGCAACGGTGAAGATTGAAACTCTTGCTCATTCCTTGATTTTCAGCAGCAGCTTGTTCTATTTTTACAGTGATTGTAAGACAATCTCTTCTATTCCCATTCATGGGGTAATTATTGTGGGGAAATATTTGGCCTCCCATTGAATAAATACAGCTGTGGGGGGTTCAGCTGTTCTGGGGTTTGTAATTAACACAGCTGGCAAATATGGCATCTTAGATTTCTAAGAAAAAAAAACAGATGTAGGGCTAATACAGGATTGTCAAATATTCGCAGCTCATGGGCCGGCTGCATCAAGCGCTGGCCATGTCCACGTCCGGTTTAGCGGAGGGAGAAAACGTTGTAATACATCATGTGATACCGCCATGACAGCACGAGTTTGACACCCCTGGGCTACTGCCCATTGGGAAGACCATTGGGATAAGGCAGTGGCGAAATGTAAAATTTGTTCCTACCAGTTCTGTGGGTGTGGCTTGGTGGGCATGGCTTGGTGGTGGAGGGTCATATGTCTGGGTAGACATGGCCAACTTTTTTTTTTTTACTTTTTTAAAGCATTTTTTTTACTACTGGTTTGGGCGAATAGTTAGTAAAAAAATGCTTTAAAAAGTTTTTAAAAAGGTTCCGATAATCACACAGCACATCTGATTGACAATCAGCTGTGCCACGCGATCTTCGGAACCTTTTTTTTTAAAAGCATTTTTTTACTATCACTGCTGGCGAATAGGTAGTAAATAACGCTTTAAAAAAGTAAAAAAGAAGGTTCAGACAATCGCGCGGCACAGCTGATTGACGATCAGCTGTGCTGCGCGATCCTCTGAATGTTTTTTTTACCTTTTTCAAACATTTTTTTTACTGCTGGTTCACCCAAACCGGTGGTTTTTATCACTACCGGTTCGCCTGAACCAGAGCAAACAGGTAGCATTTCACCCCTGGGATAAGGGCTAGTCATGCCATGCCATCAAATCTAAATGTATACTCTTTTACCCCCTTTTTTACTTCCTTTGAGTTGTTAAAATTAAAGTGCATACTGGAGACTCCGCATGCTTTCTTTAACTTACTTTGGAAGCAAAATCTCAGATGCCGCGAAGTGCCACTATAAAGAGTCTAAGCATGCCATCCACTCCTATTGTATAGGCTGGAACACATTCAAGCGTACAACTTCCTTATCTACGAAATGATCAATCCAAGATTCCTTATACTTCCCAAGGGTTACATTTAATCTTTTTGCCACCTCAGCTCATTGAAGCCATGAGAAATATCCATTTTAATTGCCTGGGAAAGCCTCATTCTATCCTCCACAAGCCAGGGTAGAAAGTTATGACAAAAGTTTTATTGCAAAAAAAATTCCGTAGGTTTTGTAAATGTGCTCTGCAGATGAGTAATTCATATAAGAAAGTTCCTGACTTAGCATACAAAACACCTGTAACCTGATACAATAGAAAACAGAATTTGCTCCAGAGGTTTCATTTATCGATCCTGACATGGTTCCTGAGTTTTTAATCTATCAAAAGCCTTGCTCTGGAGAACATCATTAATACTCAAGGTTTTTCCACTAACCTTATGAAAAGAGTAATCTGAATAAGGGAGAGATAAAATGTAATGAGAAATAAACATTTCTATGGATGTTTAATCTATTTCCTCAAGCTGACCTCAAGTTTGTGAAACTTTCCTTCCAAGGTAGCTCATCTGAAGCAAAGGCATTTGCAGTGATGAATGATTTTCGATCACTGCCATGGTGCCAAGGCTACAGCCTTGTAGATAGGGAGCATTGGAGCCATATCTCATATAGCCATAAACCTAGTAAATGTGCTGCTGATACAGAATCGGAATGCTCAGAGCTCCCACCAATCCATCAGTCTACCCCAGCCTCAAGTTACAAACTCTTGCAGATTTTCCTCTGCAAAGGATTTGATAAGAGGGTTATATGACCCTTTGACTCAACCGTGTAATGAAATGTATCTCTGGAACATAATGAGACTCTCTTGAAGAGCAACAAGGTTCATTTGTTTGAACCATGTGTTATGTAGCACAACCCTATGAATCAGGGGTGTCAAACTCGATTTCATTGAGGGCCTAATCAGGGTTGTGTTTGACCTTGGGCGGGGTGGGGGCGGGGTTCATGGCCAGGGTGGGTGTGGCCAGCTCGATGCCACTCCTGTCAGGGGCGCCTGTGGTGGCTCCTGAGCTCCGTTTTTGGCTGCCACGGCCTCCTGCAACCCTCTGCCAATGAAAATGGAGCTCATCCCCCCTCTTGGGAGCCCGTTTTCACTGCAGAAGCACCGTGGGCCAGTCCTTTGTGGTTTTCAGGGCAGCCCCGCGAGCCAGATATAAGTGCCCCAAGGGCTGGATCCGGCCCCCGGGCCTTGAGTTTGACACCCCTGCTGTAGATCTTAGTGTACTGTATGAACAAAGTCCTTTTATATGCCTTGAATACATACACATAAAAATGTAAAATGCCTTCCAAAATTGCTTGGACCCCACTGCAAGAGTTCCTCCATCTGATTTCCTCATGAGCTTAAGTACTTTCCTGCATCACATCCTTCAGTGTGCGTCATTGAAGATAATGAGGAGAAGGAAAAGAATTGTAATGGCAAGGCCCACTGCAACCCTCTTAATGTACAGGTGGTCCTTCAAAGTTACCATGAAAATAGTGAAAATTGGTCCTCACACTTATAATGATCCCACTATTCCCAAGGTTAGGTGATCAAAATTTGGGTGCTTGGCAACTGATATATATTTATGATGGTTTCAGCATCCCTAGGTAATGTGATCATCATTTATGAGTCTGCAGAGAGTCTCAGTCATCCAGGAGGACCTCCAAGTGCTTCAACAGCCCTCTAAAAGGATGCATTCTGCCATTATAAGAAAAAGACCCGTCGAAGCTTTGGATTTAAGTGACGATTTGAACCCCCTAGATAGGGGTCTCCAACCTTGGCAACATTAAGCCTGGTGGACTCCAACTCCCAGAATTCCCCAGCCAGCTTTGCTTTGTTGGCTGGGGAATTCTAGGAGTTGAAATCCTCCAGGCTTAAAGCTGCCAAGCTTGGAGATCCCTGCCCTAAATGAGTCTCTTCCCACAGCTCCTGCCTTTCAAAGCACCCCTAGGACTCCAGCTAAAAAAGACAGAGTTTTATCTAAGTCCTCTCAAGATTGGAACAATGGGGAAATAGATGGCTAAAAGGGTTGAAATTTATATTATTTATAAATAATATGGTAAAATGCTTGGTACAAAAGGAACCTTTTGCTATGCTTTTTCTATTCTGCTTTCTCCAGGTATTAGTGTCCACTATCCAGACTTCTTTGTCTTTTTCATCAACAGTTGTTAACTCTGGGGCAGGGGTGAAATCGAGCAGCTTCTGGAGGTTCTGGAGAACAGGTAGCGGAAATTTTGAGTAGTTCGGAGAACCAGCAAATATCACCCCTGGCTGGCCCCAGAGTGGGGATGGAATGGGGATTTTGCAGTATCTTTCCCCTGCCACACCCACCAAGCCACACCCACCAAGCCACACCACGCCCAGCAAGCCACACCCTCAGAACCGGTAGTAAAAAAAATTGTATTTCACCACTGCTCTGGGGTGTTGTGTGGCAGATGCTTGTCTATTTGAATTCTAAAATCCCAGAACACTTTAGCTTCTTCATTATTGTTATTAGCTGCCCTACTCCAATGTACTCTGGGTTAACTATGTCTAACATAAATTAAATAGTGGGAAAAGCTGCACATGCCTGCTTTGCTACATGAGGCCTTTTTAGTGTCTAAGATCAACCTTCTCCATAGTCCCAACATTCTGGAAGATCTCACTGGAAGATGCGGTCTTAGATAGCAAAGGGCTCTTATGTACTATAGCAAATATACAAAACATTTGCCAAAACATTTGCCGAAACAAAACATTTGCCAGACCTATTCTTGAATACAGCTCATCCGTCTGGAACCCATACCACATCTCTGACATAAATACAATAGAACGAGTCCAGAAATATTTTATTAGAAGAGTTCTTCACTCCTCCGAAAACAACAAAATACCTTATACCAACAGACTTGAAATCCTGGGATTAGAAAACTTACAACTCCGTCGACTTCAACATGACCTGTGTTTAACACACAAAATCATCTATTGCAATATCCTTCCTATAAAAGACTACTTCAGCTTCAATCGCAATATTACAAGAGCAAAAAATAGATTCAAGCTAAATGTCAACCGCTTCAAACTTGGTTGCAGAAAATATGACTTCTGTAACAGAGTTGTTAATGCTTGGAACTCATTACCTGATTCCATAGTCTCTACTCAAAATCCCAAAATCTTCAACCAAAAACTGTCTACTATTGACCTCACCCCATTCCTAAGAGGGCTATAAGGGGCGTGCATAAGAGCACAAAAGTGCCTACCGTTCCTGTCCTATTGTTCCCTTCATTATATCAAATTAATATAGTTGATGCATATTTTTTTTTACTTATATATATATATATATTTTCTTCAAGATACGTTGTTTTATCTATGACAATTGTTTGTGTATACTGTTGTGACAAAAAGAAATGAAAAAAAAATGGGTGCAACATTTCCACCGTGGGTACTAGTAAGATCTTCCCTGGCTGAGAAAAATCCTTGAGAAGTGATCTGGCATTGAGGTCAACAGCTTCCCTGGAGTTCTTCCCATATCCTGACCTAGCAGTTCTGCAAACAGCTCCATTCAAGATAGAATGATAGGTTCAAAGGCAGAGATGGCCCATCACCAACATCTTGGCAGGCAGGCTACAAACTGAGCCAAACAGCTGGGAAAGAAAACAACGAGAGTTTTATCCCTGCATTCTCCTAAAACACAGCAACAGAAGAAGTAAAAAGAAAAAAAAAAAAGCAAGAGCTGACTTTTTCAGAACTAAACTTTCTGGCCAACAAGACCGTATCAGGGGCAGAGAGGGAGGAGGGGGGCTGCATAAAAAACTGTAATTTCTTCCATCCCATCTGCCTCAAAGCCACAAAATGGAACCTTGCAGGACAAAATAACATTCTGTCAGGGATAGTCAGAAGGCAGCTGTTGGATGAGGTTGAGGTATCATAGTCAGCAATTCCAGTTCAGCCCATTATTTTTGCCACGTGCTACCTGAGCTCTATCAAACAAATTTTTTTCGCATTCCTAGAATTATGGGGTTTTTTTCCCAAAAAAATATTGTTATTTTCACTTTTATTACACTATCTCATTGAACTAGACTTTCCTCTAACAGATTAACAGAGTTGGAAGGGATTTTATAGGTCATCTAATCCAACCCCTGCTCAAGCAGGAGACCCTACACCACTTCTGACAAATGGCAGTCCAATCTTTTCTTGAAAGTCTCAAGTGATGAAGCTCCCACAACTTCCAAAGGCAAGCAGTTCCCTTGGTTGATTGTTCTCACTGTCAGAAAGTTCCTCCTCATTTCTAGGTTGAAACCCTCCTTGGTCAGTTTCCATCCATTATTCCTTGTCTGGCCTTTAGGTGCTTTGAAAAAAATCTTGACCCCCTCCTCTCTGTGGCAGCCCTTCAAATATTGGAACACTGCTATCATGTCTCCCCCTGGTCCTTCTCTTCATTAGACTAGCCTTGTCCAGTTCCTACAACCGTTCTTCAAGTGTTTTAGTCTCCAGTCCCCTAATCATCCTGGTTGCTCTTCTCTGCACTCTTTCTAGAGTCTCAACATATTTTTTATAGTGTGGTGATCAAAACTGGATGCAGTACTCTAGGTGTGGTCTTACTAGGGCTCTATAGATACCTTATTTATAATATTTATATCTTTGTTTTACATTTGTAGAGCAGAGTTGCCTCATCTTCGATCTTCTATACAAGTAGTCCTCGACTTACAACAATTCATTTAGTGACCATTCAAAGTTACAATGGCACTGAAAAAATGACTTATGACCTTTTTTATACTTACGTCCTTTGCAGCATCCCCATGATCATGTGATCAAAACTCAGATGCATGGAAACTGGTTCATATTTATGACTGTTCCTGTGTCCCCAAGGTCACAAGATCACCGTTTGTGTTATTTTGGCAAGCAAAGTAAATGGGGAAGCCAGATTCACTTATCAACCATACTACTAACTTATCAACTGTAGTGATTCACTTAACAACTGCGACAAGAAAGGTCGTAAAACGGAGCAGAACTCACTTAACAAATGAACAGTAGTAATTTTGGGCTCAATTGTAATCATAACTCAAGGACTACCTGTATAATGGTCTCTGTCAAACTAGTATTCTTCAGGTCCCAGAATTCCCAGCCAGCAGAGCAAGTGGAATTCTGGAAATTTGGGATCTGCTGCCAAGCATGGACACCCCTGCCTGCAAGAGAAAGAATCATTAGGGCCATCTGTCCACCAGGCCTTTCAGTGGTGGCCTATCCTTAAGAAATTACTAGACAATTTTTTCTCCTTTGGAGAAATTCAGAAAAATTATCTTCCCCAAAATTTCTGCCCATCAGTGTGGTGAATTTTTTAAAAAAGGATTTTGTACCTAGTTGTAATAGAAAACCAGAGGGGAAAAGGAAAAATTCCACCAGAAAGGGTCCTCATTTTAAAATCTATTTGATCCATTATTTGTCTTACCCCTTGCTCTTTTCTTGCAGACTCCACAATCTAATTATATATTTTTTTCTGCCTGAAATGTCATTTAAATTATGTATAGTTTATCTATTCTTTTCTTGCAGTCTCCACAATCTAATTATATATATATATTTCTGCCTGAAATGTCATTCAAATTATGTATAGTTTATCTATTCCCAACTGCAGGATAATTTTTCCAGTGCATAGTTATCTGGGAAAAAAGGAACATTTCAATACAGATTTGGCCATTATCCAGAAAAGAGTTGATGTAACCAAGGACTCATTGATCTCTGCAGGCTTGTATGCTTATGACTGTCTGCTGGATTGGACCCAGGAACTTATTATTGGATTTTTTTTTAAAAAAAATAACAATTTGAATTTTTAAACTTCCATGGAGTTTATGCTTCTAGAGCAAAAAGAATTTCTAGATAATAATATCCCTCATATACAATTGCATATCAAAATTAAAATGTTATGTGTGTAAGTCTATACTTGGATTTTGAATTATGGCAATATAAGCATATTACAACAGTTGGCATGTGAGACCAGAAAAGTTAACTTACATACAAGAAAAATGTATAAAGATATTGGGAGTGGATGAAAATACGGCAATCTGTCATTGCTTTATTTACTTGGAGTAGTGCTGGATGCAATCTTGGTAAGACCACACATGAAATATTGGTGTATGCAATATTGGTAAGACCACACTTGGAATAATGCATCCAGTTTTGGTTCTCAGTTCTTACTATATAAAAAAGATGTTGAGACTCTTGAAAGAGTACAGAGAAGAGCAACAAAGAAGGGACTGAACACGCAAAGAATGGTTGCTGGAATTGGGTATGTCTAGTTCAGGGATCTGCAACCTTAAACACTCAAAGAGTCATTTGGACCCGTTTCCCACAGAAAGAAAACCATTGGGAGCCACAAAACCCTTCCTGTGCCTGACTATTTCTTGAGCGGCCACGAAACTAGCATAAGTAGTTGAATTAAATGTTCGGTTTTCTTCTGAATCTTTTCTTTTCTTGCATTTATCCATGATTGGCTAAATGCCAGAGGTTGAAAAGCTCAATAAACCGCATGCTGGCAGGTGTCACACATTGGTGGTTGTGATGCATATTTTGAGTGACAGGGAGCCGCAGCAGAGGGATGGAAGAACCACATGCAGCTCCAGAGCTGCAGGTTGCTGACCCCTGGTCTAGTTTAATGAAAAGAATGATTGGAGTGACATAATAGCAATGTTCCAATATCTAAGAGGCTGCAACAAAGAAGAAGGAGTCAACTTATTCTCCAAATCTCTTGAAGGCAGGATAAGAAGCAATGGATGGAAACTAATCAAGGATAGAACCAACCTAGAACAAAGGAGAAGTTTCTTGACAGTTAGAACGATTAGTCAGTGGAATGACTTGCCTCCAGAAGTTGTGGGTGCTCCAACACTGGAGATTTTTAAGAAGAGATTGGACAACCATTTGTATGAAATAGTATAGAGTTTCCTATTTGAGCAGGGGATTGGACTAGAAGACCTCCAAGGTCCCTTCCAACTCTGTTATTCTGTTATTGCCTAAACACCACTACATGTACATGCAGTTAATTCAGAATGAAGTTTATGATCAATCAGCTTGCATAAGCAACACTTTGCAGGCATCAGGAGAACAGGTTTTGTCAGACAGCTAAGCCTGTAATTCCAGAAAAAGGGAAAGTATAGATTTAATTATTAAAATGCATTCCTTTCCTTGCGCAAGCTGGTAAACTTACATAGGCAAATCAGGAACACATTGTGACAGTTGGCTAAACTCAGGCCCCCTTCTCTACTTTCCAAGACTTTTATAAAGAGGCCAAAATCTTACAATGAAGTGAAAAGCTGAGATATTTCAGGTTACAATGGAATATTTTCTCATCATTGCCAGAGACGCTTATTTCCCAAGGCACAAACTTGAAAACATAATCAGTAAAGGAACTACAAGGCTTGATGTTGCTGTGCTTTAAATAATGGGGTTATTGAAATTTGTATTTCTTGGCTTGAAAATATGCATTTCAGCAGCTTCCTGTGCTCACCTCAAAGAAGTACGTTTTTCTTTGGGTCAGATTCTAATTAAAATTAATATCCAAGCCAGAAAAGAGTTTGCTTATCTCACCCATTATCCTTCTTCTTCATGCCCCCTCATCTTGTTCCAATGGCAAGAATAAAATGGGGTGGGGAGGGGAGGGGGAAGAAATCCTCTGATTTAGTAGAAGAGTCTGCACACAACCGCTGCCAGGAAAAGAATGTGAGGAACTTCAATTTACTAGGATTGTAACAGTAAGTTGTGTCGGGAAATGCATGTTTCCTGAAGCCACTGGCGTAACTCTATAGCAGTGTTTCTCAATCTTAGCAACTTTAAGGTTGCAGATTTTAGTGTGTGTGTGTGTGTGTGTGTGTGTGTGTGTGTGTATGGACTCTATAGCAATACGCCAGACATCAAAGAAGGGAAGGAGGTTTCATAGATCTGTAAAATTGGAACCACAGGAATAAGCTAGTACCACACTTTGCAGTTGTTGTTAATTGCGAAGTCATGTCTGACCCATCGTGACCCCATGGACAATGTTCCTCCATGCTTTCCTGTCCTCTACCATCCTCCAGAGTCCATTTAAACTCACACTGACTGCTTCAGTGACTCCATCCAGCCACCTCATTCTCTGTCGTCCCCTTCTTCTTTTGCCCTCACTCTTTCCCAGCATTAGGCTTTTCTCCAGTGAGTCCTTCCTTCTCATTAGGTGGCCGAAAGTATTTCAGTTTCATCTTCAGGATCTCGCCTTCTAAAGAGCAATCAGGGTTGATCTCCTCTAGGACTGACCACTTTGTTTGCCTTGCAGTCCAAGGGACTCACAGGAGTCTTCTCCAGCACCACACTTTGCAGTATACACAAGTACATTTTTAGCTGATAGTTATAATGATAATTTATTAAATTTATGATGGCTGCCCACGTTAGAAGAATCTATACAGCTTACAGCATCTAAATATATAATTAAAGATAGATAAAAACCACATAAGACAAAGCAACCCAGACTAAAAACAACTATATCAATAAATACAATAAAAACATGAAAATAATGGGGCTCCTCAAAAAAGGACTCGGGAACAGAGTCAGATCTTAAGGGTCTTCTGGGATCCTAAGAGAGTGGCCATCATATGCAATTCCAGAGGGCAGGTCAGTGACAAAGTAAGCAACTTTCTCAGCCCCATAAGATGATTATGTTTAATTGTCATCTTTAATTGTTTAATTGACAAGAACACTGTGCCAAAACAAACTGGGCAGTTAGAAAAAATAGGAGATAATACTTGAAAGCACTGTAACTCAATAGAAGGGAAAACTCCTTAATGTAAAATTGTCTCTTGGAGCCTCTGGGGGGTTCCTATGCAGATGATGATGGTGGTGTGAGGAAGAGGATGATGTTGATGATAATTTCCTCCATCATTACGTATTGCTCTGATATTCTACTTCAGCCATTGGTGATCCTTTGAGATGTCATAATTAATAATTTTTAATAATCCTCATCTGTATGGATTTGTCTTCCAGAGGATAAACAATTGCCACTGTGATTGATTTATCTCTGTGTTAAACCAAAATATATGTCTTTCATTTTCTTTTTTTAGAGTCAAAGGCAAGGAGACTAAGCTGAAGGAACTTGAAAATACCTGGATTTCTACAAGGCATACTTTGTTTTTCTTCTTCCTTCTCTTCTAGTGCTGCTCTGGGTGGCACCAAAGGCACTTCCAGAGCCAGATGTAGGCTCATGCTCTCCCTCTTCAATCTCCTTTTATTTTGGATGTCGTTTATTTCCTGTCCTACTTGTTTGCTAATCAAGTCAAGACAGAGAAGCACGAGGCGCTCCTCTCTCCAATTATCAGATTGAGCCACAGGTCGCAAGGCTTTGGCAAGGGTGTGTTTTTAGGCACATTCTTTCTTCCAAGGTTCAGCAACTCTGTGCCTTGAGAAGACAAAAGACGGCCAACTCATTTCTTTTGGAGAGAGCAGAGTTGGTTGCAAAGCACAACTAATTTGAAGAGAAGCCAGGGGAAGATACTGGAAAGACACAGACTAGGAAAACGTAATCTGGGGTGGTGTGTACATCTTCAGAACCTGCAATGATTTTGTTTGGAAGAGTTCCAGAAATTTGTAATAGAGGATTGATAGAGTGCATTTACATAGAGAGGCATATGTATAGAGACTTTGTATATGCCTTCCGAGAAATCTTTTTTTTATAAATGACAATTATACCATTAAAACCATTAAACCATTAAAAATGGTTTTTTAATATAATCGGGCTATGTTGAATAAGTTTTTTTTAATTGTTATTTTATCCTGTATTTATATGTATTTTTATCTGCCTGTGAACCGCCCTGAGTCCCTAGGGAGATAGGGCGGTATATAAATATGATAAATAAATAAATAAATAAATAAATAAATAAATAAATAAATAAATAAATGCAAATTTCCTACTTTGTTCCTTTTCACAATACATTTCTCTGACCCAGGATTTAAAACATAAATCCCACAATGTAAACTCTTTTTAAAAATGCATCAACTTGTTTGCACAACATTATCAATAATGTTAAGGCAAATTTCCTGCCTGAGAGGGGATTGGACTAGAAGACCTCCAAGGTCCCTTCCAACTCTATTATTCTATTCTATTCTATTCTATTCTATTCTATTCTATTCTATTCTATTCTATTCTATTCTATTCTATTCTAAATTTTTGGTACACATTAGCAGGAAACGAGAAATACTAGGGGACTTGATCTAACATTAGCATTTTTATTTCTCTGAAAACCAAAGGGAGAAAGAAGCCTATTCAGTTTTCTCCCCCAAAAATTCTAGCAAAATTCTCCTCTGTTCTAATTTTATATTAGATCCTAACCTCTCTTTGTTTTCCACTGTTGACCGAAGAACCATTAAGATACTGTTCTTGCTAAAGTGAATAGGAATGCCATTATATTCTAAGAGTAGTCAGAACTTCAGAATGTCATGCACATGCTTCTCGTAACATGACGCTGCTACAATAATATTTTTCAAGGGAGAGTGTGCTAAAAGAAACAGTTCTGACAGTCTCATAGCTTAGAAAGTGTAGGAAAAAAGCAAGCAGCAAAGATCCCTTTGAAATTAGCTTTTTATGCCTTTGCTGTCAATGAGACGCTTTTCCAAGAGCCCTTAACATTTTAATGCTCACATACTGTAATCTGTTCACATTTCTAAATCCTCTCGATGGAAGTGAGAATTCTTGGTGGATGAAATGTAGATTTGCTGGTAAATTTAATCTCATCCAGCCCAATCCTTGCTGCGAATCTCACCTTTGTCTATTTCCCAAACCTGTCTGGTTGATCTCATAACTAAACACATTTTGAATAGTACCTTTCTTCCTCAAGAGCAGGGGTGTCAAACCAGGGGTGAAATTCTCCCAGTTCGGACTGGATTGCCTGATCCAGTAGTGATGGCGGCGGGTGGTTTGCAGAACCGGTAGCAAAAATCCCTACCCCCCCCCCGCATGCCAAGCTGAGCCGCGCAATCATCAAAGGTTGTTTTTTTACTTTTAAAAGCATTTTTTCTTCGACCAAAAATGCTTTTAAAAGAAAAGAAAAGCCTTTGACGATCAGGCAACTCAGCTGGGATCGTCAGAGCCTTTTAAAAGCATTTTTTCGGCTGAAGAGGTTGTAGAAAAAATGCTTTTAAAAGTAAAAAAAAAAAAGTTGGCCATGCCCACCCAGTCACATTACCCCCCGACCAAGCCACACCAACAGAACTGGTAGTAGCAAATTTTACTTTTCACCACTGTGTCAAACTCAATTTCATTGAGGGTCGCATCAGGGTTGTGTTTGACCTGTGGGGGAGCTGAGGGTGGCATAGCCAGGGTGGGTGTGGCCAGCTCAATGTCACTTGTGTCGGGAGCACTTGTGGCAGCCCAACCTCTCTGCCAGGGAAAATGGACACCCGAGCTCCATTTTCGGCTGTGACAGCTTCCTGCAACCCTTTGCCAGCAAAAATGGAGTTCGGGAGGGCTGCCTGCGGCCCTCCCGAGCTCCATTTTCACTGGGAGAGGCACCGAAGGCCAGTCCTTTGCTGTTTCCAGGGCAGCCCCAGGGGTCACATCTAAACACCACGTGGGCCGGATCTGGACCCCAGCCTTGAGTTTGACACCCCTGCTCAAGAGCTATCTTTCCAATATGGTTTGTTAAAAGGAAAGAGGGCATGAGCCTTGTGTAAGACTGGTAGAACTGCCAACACTGGATGATCCTTTGCCTCTAAAACAAAGTTTGATTGTGCCCTTTGCTGATGTTGGGTGATGATGATAATGATGAAGAAGAAGAAGGAGAAGTTATCCATTCAGTTGTGGTGATTCTATGGATTAGGTTTCTCCACATCTTCCAATTTTGCACTGCTTTTTTGAGTTGTTCTATGCTCTGGTTAGGGACATGGTGGCTCAGTGGCTAAGATGCTGAGCTTTTCAATTGAAAGGTCGGCAGTTCAGCAGTTTTACTCTCTAGTGCTGCGTAACTAGACAATGGTATCCTGCTGCGCCAGTTGGGGAGTTTGGGAGTGGGAGGCACCGTTTACCGGTGGTTCTCCTCCTATCTCTCCGACCGGTCGCAGACGGTGTTGACAGGAGGGCAGAGATCGACCGCGAGGCGCCTTACTTGTGGGGTGCCTCAGGGGTCGATTCTCCTGCCTCTCCTTTTCAACATCTATATGAAGCCGTTGTGCGAGGTCATCAGTGGCTTCGGGGTGAGTTATCAGCTGTACACTGATGACACTCAGCTGTACTTTTCCACCCCGGGCCACCCCAATGAAGCTGTCGAAGTGTTGTCCCGTTGCCTGGAGGCTGTACGGGTCTGGATGGGGAGAAACAGACTCAGACTCAATCCATCCAAGACGGAGTGGCTGTGGATGCCGGCACCCCGGTACAGTCAGCTGCAACTGCGGCTGACTGTTGGGGGCGAGTCACTGGCCCCAACAGAGAGGATACGCAACTTGGGTGTTCTCCTGGATGGACGGCTGTCGATTGAAGACCACCTGGCGGCCGTCTCCAGGAAAGCCTTTTACCAGGTTTGCCTGGTTCGCCAGTTGCGCCCCTTTCTGGACTGGGATGCCTTATGCATGGTCACTCATGCTCTCGTCACTTCTCGTCTGGATTATTGCAATGCTCTCTACATGGGGCTACCCCTGAAGTGCACTTGGAGACTCCAGTTAGTCCAGAATGCAGCTGCGCGGGTGATTGAGGGAGCTTCACGTTGCTCCCGGGTAACACCACTCCTGCGCAGTCTGCACTGGCTACCTGTGGTCTTTCGGGTGCGCTTCAAGGTTCTGGTTACCACCTTTAAAGCGCTCCATGGCTTAGGGCTCGGGTACTTATGGGACCGCCTGCTGTTACCTTATGCCTCCCACCGACCCGTACGCTCTCACAGAGAGGGTCTTCTCAGGGTGCCGTCCGCCAAGCAATGTCGGCTGGCGGCCCCCAGGGGAAGGGCCTTCTCTGTTGGAGCACCTACCCTCTGGAATGAATTTCCCCCGGTTTGCGCCAACTACCTGACCTTCGGACCTTTCACCGTGAATTGAAAACTTATTTGTTTATCCAAGCGGGACTGGCTTGATTTTTAAATTTTCAAATTTTGAATTTTTAATAATTTTATATGGGGTATTTTAGTTTGGGTCAATTTGACGGTTTTAATTTGGCCATCATTGAATATGTATTTTAATTGATATTTTAATTTTGTATATTTAATTGTTTTAATCTTGGCTGTACACAGCCCTGAGTCCTTCGGGAGAAGGGTGGTATAAAAATTTAAATAATAAATAAATAAATAAATAAATAAACTGGTGAGCTCCCATTACTTGTCCCAGCTTCTGCCAACCTAGCAGTTTGAAAGCATGTAAAAAATGCAAGTAGCAAAATAAGGACCACCTTTGGTGGGAAGGTAACAGTGTTTTGTGCACCTTCGGCGTTTAGTCATGCCGGCCACATGACACGGAGACGTCTTTGGACAATGCTGGCTCTTCGGCTTTGAAACGGAAATGAGCACTGCCCCCTAGAGTCGGGAATGACTAGAATATATGTGTGAGGGGAATCTTTACCTTTATCTTATGCTCTGGTTGGTGTCAGCTTTGACAGTATCCTGCAATTGTATTCTTTGTTAGCCTGGTTTCCTTTTACTGCAAACTCTTCCCAGCACAATTGGTTTCTCCAGTGAATTCCTCCACATGATATGGCCAAAATAAGTGAGATTCAGTTTTGTGATTTTTCCTTCCAGTGAAATGTTCAGGGTTATGTGTTCCAGTACTTGCTTGTTGGTCACCTTTGAGGTCCAAGGAATATGCAGGAATATACAGGAACCTTCTCCAGCATCACAGCTCAAATGAGTCATTCCCCCCCTCCCATTCTTACTTTTTTAAGACCCAGCATTTTTAAGACCCAGCAACCATAGGTAGCTTCGGGGAACTCCATAGAGCAGACTAAGAGAGCAAGTGCAATTTATTTTTATAATTGTTAACCTCAGCAACTTTGGCTGGGGATTTCTGGGAGTTGAAGTTCACAAAACTTAAAGTTACTGAGGTTGAGAAACACTGACTAGAAGATCAGTCTCTGAGTATGTAGGACTAACACTTCTACAGAGTATGTGATTATGCATTCACATGAACATTTCATTCCCATATGCGTGGGATGAAGTATTATAATCAAAACTTGCACAGAACGCCGTCTATAGTTCCAGCATAATTTAATTTTAATAGTATGAAGACATTGGCTTCCTACTGACTTCTAAGGATAGATCCTAATGGCTTTTCTCTCCACCACCTGAAAGTAGTCTTTCATTGTTGGCCAAACCTCCAACAAATCCCTGGATCTTAAAATGGCCACAAACTCAATGTAAGAAGCCACCAGCAGATTCTCACATGTTAATATCCACCCATCCCAGGGAAGGAAACTGTTTTCATCTGATAGCTCCTCCTAATTGTTTCCATTAGAAAGATTTACAAAGAACAAAGCTTTGTGATTCCTCTATGGGAAGGCACCCTGCCTAGTTAGTGGGTTGCAAATTATCCAGCCAGTCTGAGTCATCTTGAGGTAAGCCTTTTTTGGCCTGAAGAATCTTCCCCGCCTATTGAGGGCATCTCCCAGTCTCTCCATAACCTACTTATTAACAAAATTTGATGACAGGACTCTCTGGGCAGCCCACTCAAAGCTGGTAGAGGAAGAAGAAGAAAGTGTAACTACCCATCCCAAATATGTTTGGTGTCATCACTTCATTGCTGACTGGTCTGTTCCAAGAGGTTTTATGATCAACAGACTTAACAAGTACTGTATAGCAGTGGTGGGATTCAAATAATTTAACAACTGGTTTTTTAGATTCGATGATGGAAGAGACGGACAAAGCTCTTTCAGTAACAACAGGTCTTTATTAGTAGATCAGTACAACCCAACAATCAATGAGCTTTAAGTATTTTCCCGCCCTTTTGGAGGACCTGAGTGAAACCTATAGCTCACTCTTTATATGGTACATAACACGGTTCTCTGCCCTAATGATTTCTTCCAACAACCAGTTCATCAAACTGCTCAGAAAGTTAACAACTGGTTCTCCCAAAGTGGTGCGAACTGGCTGAATCCCACCACTGTTATATAGCCAATGGAACATCATACCCTACAGGCAAGAAATTGGGCCATAAATTGAAATAATAAATACAAAACATATTCTCAATTTCTGTAATTTTTTTCTCATTATCCCCCCACCCAGGAGATTCTCATAGAGATTCTCAGATGTTAATCCCATAAATCAGTAAAATCATTTTTGGAAATGTATGTATATTTGTGCAGCTAGACTGCTATGTAGAAGTATATGAATGTGTTGGAAGGCATACACTTACAACCGTTTCAGGTATTAGGCACCATCATACAGTGGATATAATGAGACATTCCTTCATCTGTTATCTTAATTCTTAAATATTGCCTGAAATCTCATGAGATGGCCATATATTGCAACATTTTGGTGATTTCACTGCTGAGGTTTCAAACGATCTCATACAAAAACACAGAAATTGCACAAGATTTTCCAAGTTTGTTTTCTCATCTGCCACCTTGTGAGTTAAATGAGATGTGAAATCTCGCATAAGGACCACAAGATTTTTCTAGATGTGATGATCTTGCATGTTTTCAGTCATTTCAAATTCATGTTTAGACGTTTGTTTTACAATTTAGAGTATACAGATGTTGATATGGAGAAGATGCTGACACACGCACCAGAGTCCCAATGCCAAGCTAACTCAAGCTTCACATTAGCTCACTGGATTGATTGCCTTGGCTAAATTATTCCCTTTCAATATCTTTCCAAATCTGGCACCTTTCAGAATCATAATCTGCTATGTTGCTTTAGGAGGAAAAGTATGAGGGGCTTAATGGCATAAATGTCCCATTTTCAACTGTGATTTACACAGCACATTAAACCTTAAACTCATGTTAGGAAAACTTACTTTCTATTTCATATAACAGAATTTTAGAATCTGAGTTGGACAATGCCATAGAGATCATCTGGTCCAACTTCTTGTTCAGTGTGGGAATTTACTAACCATCCTAAACAGGTTGCCCTCTAATCCCCATTTAAAAATTCCATTCAGAAGTCCACTATTTTTTCTAGGCAGCCTGTTTCATTGCCTAATAGCTCTTTACCATCAGGAAGTTCCTCCTAATATTCAGTCTGTATGTCCTTTTTCTTTTTTTAAATCAACTTGTTGGTCCTTGCCTAATTGCCTCTGAGAAAAGATTCCTTGCCTTCTTACACATTACAAGATCTGAGATATTTGCAGCCTGCTATCATGTTTTTCTTTAGTCTTTTTACAAACTAAAAATGGGCACCTCCTTGAGCTGGTCCTCATAGGGCTGAGCTTACAGACCCATTGGCTATGGTCTGTATCTGTTTTAGCTTCTCCATGTCCCTTTTAAAGAGCAGTACCCTGAAATGAACAAGGACTAGTGCATTAGTTCAGAGTATTAAAGAGTGATTGATCCTCATGATCTAGATGCAATGCTTGGGTTAAAGCAGCTGAAGATTGCATTGATCTTATTAAATGCCTATATAGCACTGCTTGCTAATGTTTAGATGGTGATCCATTGAGACTTGCAGATCCCAGTAAACAATAAGTCATATCCAGGGGTGGGCTTCAAAAATTTTAGCAAGGTGTTCTCTTCCCGGTTGCTGGGTGGGCGTAGCCATGGTGGGCGTGGCCTAGTTAGCCTCCTGTACCATGTGGGGTGTTTTTGCCCTTCCAGGACTTTGGAGGCTTTTCTTGAGCCTCCGGGAGGGTGAAAGTGTCCCCAGGTCCTCTAGAGGCCCGAAATGGATCAGTTTCCAGCCTTCCTGAACTTTTGGTAGGCCTGTTTTTCACTGTCCTTGAGGCTCTGCACGCACCCTGCACTTACCTGCATCCAAAACAGGACGTGTGGGGACTCCTGGGAGGGGCAGGGTAGGGTGGGCGGGGCGGGGCCAGTCAGGAGTGGGATTTGGGGGTTCTCCGAACTGCACAGAATTGTAGCTAGAGGTTCTCCCAAACCCCTGCGAACCCCCAGCAGCCCACCCCTGGCTGTATGAAATCTTAAAATGATTGCTTGATTTATATAAAGCCCATGATTCTATGATTTCCCCAGGATTTCTTCCAACCAGGGTGTACGCAACCATTTCCAATAGATATACAGATACATACATTTTTTTAAATGATATATTTCTATTTGCCTGCCTGTCTGCCTGCCTGCCTATATCTATCTATCTATCTATCTATCTATCTATCTATCTATCTATCTATCTATCTATCTATCTATCTATCTATCATCTATCTATGACGTGATGGCTCAGTGGCTAAGATGCTGAGCTTGTCAATCAGAAGGTTAGCAGTTCAGCGGTTTGAATCCCTAGCGTAGCGTGACGGAGTGAGTGCCTGTTACTTGTCTCAGCTTCTGCCAACCTAGCAGTTGGAAAGTACGTAAAAAATGCAAGTAGAAAAATAGGGACCACTTTGGTGGGAAGGTAACAGTGCTCCTTGCGCCTTCAGCATGTAGTCATGCCAGCCACATGACCACGTAGACATCTTCGGACAGTGCTGGCTCTTCAGCTTAGAAACGGAGATGAGCATCGCCCCCTAGAGCCGAAAATGACTAGCACGCATATGCGGGGGAACCTTTACATCTGTCTGTCTGTCTGTCTGTCTGCCTGCCTGCCTGCCTGCCTATCTATCTATCTATCTATCTATCTATCTATCTATCTATCTATCTATCTATCTATCTATCTATCTATCTATCTATCTATCCTCAAATGTTTCTTTGCAGTAATAAAAATGGAAGACAGCTATAGCAGGTTGTAGGTATAGCTGGTAACAGCAGAGGCACCTGGTGGGAGCAGAGCCAATGAAGCCTTCAGGAAGGAAGGTGAAAAGTGTGAGCACCAGGGCCAATCCAGCAACACGTTTCCAGCATAGCTGGGGGCTGAGTAATGTTGTTTGCATTTCTCCACTTACTCTTTAGCCTTGGGATGCTATTATGCACCGCTCACTGGTGTTGACTCAAGCATGGCAGGGGGAGGGGAGTCAGATCACAAGCTTTTACCTTAAAGCTGGCTGCCAGTGTATCTAGTTTGGAAATTCCCTCAACTGCAGCCAAGCCTTTGAGTCATTCCTTCAGTGGGAAGCAATGGTTTTTCATCAGGAAACATGTTTGGAGTGAAAATGCAATGGTGGCCATGCAAGTTAAGGCATTTTGGTTCCCAAATAGGGATGACAAAAGACTGTATAGCCAGACTGTCTTTTTATGTTACATAGGATGGATACTTCTCTGTCTCCAAAGTCAAAGAAATAAGTAAGCAAGAAGATATTAACATTCTTATGAGGGAACATGCCACCATAAGCAAGAACATTTCTTTGCATAGCATGCATACAACTCTGACATGATTCAGATGTATCAATGGAGACTTAGAAATAATTGCTAGAATTTAGAGCACAACACATTATCATGGCTAAAATGGCTCAGTATAAAATGTATATTTCCATGTTTGGTGGATGTTGAATTTAATGTTTTGGTTTGAGCCAACCTGCCAAAGCGGAACTGTATGCTTCTAGTTTGCATATGTGGATATGTGATTGAACATTTTTCCAGATGTAAAATCTCATTAAAATGCTTAAATTAATTCAGGTTAGATTTCTATCCTGGTAACTACATAGAGATGCCCATCTAGTATTCATGGCAACAGCATGGAAGTATTTACCATGGCTTTGGTTTTGTTGAAGATAAAGAATACCTTGCTAAAAACACCTGCTATATTAGATTTATTTATTAAATGAAATTGCAAATCCAACCACATCTAAAGTCAGGTTTCACAATGAGAATTTTGCAAACTGGGGTGGTGCAATTGTTATGAGAATGAATGATAAAATTACTGGTTCAAATCATGTCCCTCATCAGATCCTATTGGCTCAGGAGGCCTCTATGGATGCAGAGAGAGGATGATGGAAACCCAGAAGTCTATGAATGAAATTGAAATCCAAGGAACCCAGTAGCCAAACTTGCTTTACAGAGATTCTTTGAATGTATTAGAGTCAGTGGTGGGTTTCTACCGGTTCGCCCTGGTTTGGGAGAACTGGTAGCGGTGGTGGCGGAAGGCTTCACCCATCTGCCTGGATGTCATCATGGATGCTCTGCGCATGCGCAGAAGCGCCACGCACAAGCGATGCAAGAACATGTACACGTGTGCTCACAGTTCCGAACCAGTAACGAAGGTAAGTGAAACCCATTACTGATTAGAGTCCATGACTCCCCTAAATAGGAATTTATCACATACTCTTAGTCTTTCCTCAAATATAATTCTTATTTTGTCCCTATCTTGTGGACACCCACTATGAGATGAATGCAGAAATTGCTGCAATATATTAAGAGAATGGGTATTAGGAATTAGAGTTCTTTTTTAGTTGAGAGGCTCCATGGGAATTATCTGATCCCACCCACTGCTCAGTGCAGAGTCTACAAGCCACAGCCACAATACTCCTGACATTAGACACACTATGCATATTTGGGATGGTTCATTGAGCAATTTAATAAGAGCAATATTTCCCATCACTCATTCCACAACCAGCCTTAAAATATGCCTTTTAAAGAACTCTGCAATCTGGCAATTATCAAAATGGACATGGTTATGAGGCAAAGCAGGATTCATGTCATTAACTGTTTGGCAGGAATCTTAACATGGGAGGAAGCAAGTTTCTGCAAGCTGGATGAGGTGAGGTTCATTCCCCTAGCTCCCTGCACTTCTGGAGCTCACCATGTGGTATTTTACCCAGCGGGGATCGTGAGGCTACGGAATGTCTTCCTGGAGTTTGCCCAAGCTCTTTGGGTAGGGAAAGAGTGAAATGTAAAGGGAGACAACCGAGGCAATGATGCCAAACTGAGAGATGTCAGAAGCAACTTTACAAATTCCTATGTTGCTCAATAGCTCCTGATTGTCCCTTCACTATCACTTAATGAACCCAGAACTTAATGAAGGTTTTGGAATCCTTTCAAATGTTGATGTTCCTCACTTCTATCAGCCATCTGTGTTCCTAAGGGCAAGTTCTTGTTCCAAAAGATCAATGAATAATTAGGAATAACTGTAAATATTCATAAATGTTTGAAAATTGCCATTTTAAATTAGTGTCCAGTGAGATTAAGGTGATTAATTAGGACTGTGAAGAATCAGCTCTACTCTCAACCATGTAACTGGATGTGAGAGATAGTACCACAAAGCGGGAAATGGCGTGATGGACTACAGTCAACCAGCAATTTGCCATGGGGGTGGGGGGAAGACAGAAGGCAGGAGAGCCTGGAGCTGGATAGGAGACTGAGAAAGAGTTAGGATACCCACTCCCTAGAATCTCTCAGGGTATATCCATTAAGGTGAGAATAATTATCATTTAGTCTGGCAAGATTCTGTCTATTGTGTGTAAGCAAATAAAAAACCTGAACACTGGTTGGATTGTTCTATGTTCTTGGGCTAAGACTGACACAGAATGATTCTGAGCTGTTACTATTTCATAACTTCACAGGATAATTTGTGTATGTTGGGGAAGAGGTGATAGAATGTTATGTACCTTGCCTTAAGCTCTCTGAGAAAAGATGGAGTATAAACCTACCAAATAAACAAGTGCTTGAGCAGAGGGAAAAGTAGAGTTACAGTGGCAGATGTAGGTTAGTTACATGATCGCTTTCATAAGAAAAAGTATGTATTTTTGTCTGCTTTTCTGTACTCCTTACAAATATTCTGTTCAATAATTCAAACATAGTATATTTCCAGCAACATTAGTGGTGAATTCTATCTATTTACAAGCTTCTTGTTTGCCAAAGCACACTATTTTTGGGAAACTGTAGCTTGCAACTATCCAGTCCCCTTAAACAGCCATGTTTTTATTGAAGTAGAAACTCTTTCTAAAAGAGCTTTAAACATTTTAAAGCTTTAAACATTTCAATCATTTGATCACTGTGTGCATCTTCAGTAAATTGTGCACTGATTTCATTCTACTGGTTGTATTTTCATGCATCCAGGAGTTCCAGAGGTGCTTTTTGAAGAGGCAACCGGACTTTCTTTGTATTTCCTTGAAGACATTTCACTTCTCATCCAAGAAGCTTCATCAATTCTGAATGAGAAGTGAAAGAAAGAAAGTCCAATTGCCTCTTCAAAAAGCACCTTTTGGGACTACCATGACCTGGATGACTGAGAATCCCCATAGACATTCATCCAGGAGGATTTATAGCTGATGCAGATATATTTATAGCTGATGCAGGACTATAATGCAGGGCTGTTAAAGCCCCTTGTGAGGTCAGATTAGCACAGAGGAGTCCACTTCAGGGAGACTTTGTTCGTATGTGGGATGTCTTTAAGAAAAAAAACCCATGAATATGCAAAGCCCTTTTATTTTCTAGTAATGATAGTGTATGCAAATGTTGGCAGGCAGTCCAGTTTTCCAAATTAATAGTCTTCCTTGTTATTTTAAGATTTTTGTCCAATGAGGCTCTAATCTTGTAAGCCAGCCAGAGTTGCCTTGTGGCGAGATGGTCAGCCAATTAATTACTAAATAAATAAAAATAAAATAAATAAAAACTATATAAATAAACCAAGACTGGAAGTGGGCAAGGGATAGGCACTTATCGCACTTGTGTTGGCCAGGTATTCTGGGAGCAGTTGTAACAACAGAGTGCCAAGCTATTCCAGAAACCATAGAATGCTGCTATATAACCTCTGATTAAATATCTTTCCCTGACTTTAATTTAAATGTAAAGTTCTGCATGTTTCTATGCAGGAGGAATCTTGTTCAGTGACAAACAGCCTGGACTGGAAAACTCATTGCTTTCATTGCCAGCGGCTTCCTCCATGGAGGAGAGAGATTGCAAAATATGCTTGGAGAAGAGCAACCTGACTGGATTTGTTGGCCTTCCGCTAAATAGGCGAGAGGAAAAATATAATTTAGAGGGAGGAGTGCCTTGATCACAGATTGTTGGCATTAATAGCCCTTGCTATTGCCTCACTCCAAATTCAATGTTTTGCTGGGTCTCCCAAAATAAGGCAACATTAAGATCTCTGATGAAACACTGTAAATTTGGCAGCAGATTTTGTACATAGACACAAGAGACAAGTGATTTGTACACTGCACGTATACAAACTGGCTATGTTATGGAAACACACATGAATTTGCACAAGACCAAACCTTCACATGTTTTGGGGCAGTAACCCCCAATCTCTCCCTCTCTCTCTGTCTCTCTCTTTCTCTCTCCATCTTCACAACGCAACAGCTACTGTATTTTCTGCAGAGGCGGCTCTTGTCACTGTCACGGATAGAGACCAATTACAGATAAATGGGGATTTATATGCCTTTGGGCTTGCAGATGACTTGCAGTATTAAATTTGAGTATTTTTATAGCTTCTGCATTATTCTCAGAGTGTGGTCATCTATTAAGAGATGATGTAGGAAGAGCTAACTCTCTGGAGAAGCTATAATGCTGGGAAAGATGGCAAGAAAGAGAAGAAAAGAATAACCAGCAACAAGGTAGACTCCATTATAGCAGTCAGGAAAGATCAGGTTGAGGACAGGCCCTTCTGGAGAAAACTATTGATGTGCTCACTAAGAGTCAACATTTTGAAGGCACATAATCTATCAATTCTAATCTGATGTTGAATTAATTGTTTCTGGGTTGTGCCATTTCAGACTGCAGTGGGATTCACATTTGTATATTTTTATGTCATATGATTTGTCTCTTAAGGGTACTGTGTTGCTCTTATACAAAGTATATAAATTCCATGAATGAATGAAGACACAAATGAGCATGCTCAGTATCAACATTACTGCATAGCATCAAATTCACTAGTCTAGTCTGCTGTACTTGCAATATTTTACAAAAACCCCAAACCAGGAGGAATATCACTGTACCATACTGGGTAGCCTCTATTTGATAAAGCTTGTTTAAGGAAAGAAATAATAGTGTTTAACAACTCAGTTATGGTGTTGGAAAGGATATTATCCATGGCTAAAAAAAAACATGGAGGTAGAAAGGATTTTGTCTATAATTGAAGGATAATAGAATTTGATAGGATGTTATATAGACTGACTCCTGTGGATAAAAGAAATCTGGTTTTACAAGTACCCTTGCAGACAACTATTGAGTCCCATCACAATGTTGAAAATCTACATTATCACCACAATTTCCTAAATTTTAATTTAAATCTATTTTGGTCATATGAAGGATGGTCATATGAGTGACCCATGGTGGCACAGTGGTTAGAATTCAGTATTGCAGGCTAACTCTGCCCACTGCGAGGAGTTCGATCCTGACCAGCTCAAGGTTAACTCAGCCTGCCATCCTTTCAAGGTCAGTAAAATGAGGACCCAGATTGTTGTGGGGAATATGCTGACTTTGTAAACCGCTTAGAGAGTGCTGGAAAGCACTATGAAGTGGTATATAAGTCTAAGTGCTATTGCTTTTGTATAGAGTATATTCAAAAATTCATATCTGAATTAGGGATGGAGAAAATTTAATTTGGCTCGTGTTGGACATGAAGTTATCCATTTGCACTTTCAGAGTAAGAGTGTGTTATACTATATATTCTGCTTTTCTTCCATGACCATCACATGGAAGCAAAGTGTTCTCTTTCCCATTTTCTATTCACTAGCACAACCCTGTAGGGTTAGAACGAAGCTGAGGGAAGTTGTGAACCTGGCTATCTCTGGACCTCGTTCAACGTACGATCTTCAAAACCACACTTGCTCTAGTTTGCAAAGTCAAATTGGCTCATCTCTGAGGTTATAGGCTCTTCAAAAATAGTTTCTTAACTTTGAATAAAGTGCAGAAACATGTGAAAAGTGTGTAAAAACAAGTGATTATGTAAGGGGGGGATTGTTTGGAAAAGTGTCCGTATTAGGCATGTATTGTCCACTCAATCTGCCACAATCTGCCAAAGAAGAAGGCACAGATCACATTATGCATAATAGGCTTATTTCATTCCTTGAAACTGGGTTCTTGCCTAGGGGAAGAATTTGCTTAGGCACTCAGGGATTCATAACGTTGGAAGGTAAAACACTCCTGGACAATTGCATCATGTCATTACAATGGGCCGGAAATGTTTCAACTGCACATTCAAATCCAAGGAACACTGCAGCCAGAAAACCTGAATGCCATTATTTCAGAGGAATTTTAATATGTTCATGGGGACACGAAGGCGGATGCCCCAAGGTACAAACCCCTCCTTCCTGCAGAGCTTCTTGGAGTACAAGTTTGGTTGGTTTCACTTGCCAGAAAATATAAAGAGCTGCTCTCAGCCCACATACACGCAAAATCTGCCATTCAGGTTTCCTTCATTTCTCTCCCCATTGCTCTCAATGTGTTCTCAGAAACTGGTGAACTGGAAATATTGCAAGGAAGAGACCCCATAGGTCACACCCAAAGCCAAATTCCAGGGACTGTGACTCCCATCATTGCATCATTGGCCGGGCTGAATGGGGTCAACAAGAGCTGTAGTTTAAAACATCTAGAGAGTACTTTGTCTCTTAGCTAAAATGCATCCGTCTTTTCAGCATATGTTGCTAAGTGGAAGGCTGAGAATTCCACATATTCTGTAGCAACAGCTATAGCACTTAGACTTATATACCACTTCATAGTGCTTTACAGCCTTCTCTGAGCAGTTTACAGAGTCAGCATGTTGTCCCCAACAATCATTTTACCCACCTCGGAAAGATGGAAGGCTGAGTCAACTTTGAGCCTGGTGAGAATTGAACTACTGGCAGTCAGCAGAACAAGCTTGCAGTACTGCATTTTAACCACTGTGCCATCATGGCTTTTTCTACGGAGACAAACTGCCTGCATCCCAAGATCACAATTATTAGACAAGGACTGGAAAGACCCAACATCAAGTTCACTGTCAGCCATGAAAGTGATTTTAGACCAATCACTCCATCCTACCTTAACAATTGTTGTGGAGAGAATAAATTGGTAGGAGTGATGTGTATGAAGTCTATTGCCTTGATCTCAGGGAAGAAAGGCAGGATATAAATCTAATGAATAAAGGAGAACGTCTATCCTCATCCCTCCACGGTGTTTATCTTTGTGGTTGCTGCTCCTTTACTCTTAACAGAGCAGAAAGGAAGGGACTTTCAGTGGGTTGTTGGTGAGGGAGGGAAATCTCTCTGCCTATTGTCCTGGTTCAGATTGCTCAATTAACAGTGATGAAAGATGGCAGATATGAGTCTCACAGATTGCACAGATTACAAGAGCAGCAGCAAAGGAATCCCCAAATGTGTTTCACACTGAAGCATAATATACAAGGTCACATTTTTAAAACTAACTTCCCAGGTCATTCAATTTCTTCTCCAGAAAAATGGTCACCATTACAGTTCTGCAACTTTGATATTCTCTCCTTGTCATTTATTCTGACTTTGTGTTCATAAAAGGGGGCAATAGGCTGCTGGGAATCTTATTGAGCCATACATGCCTCTTTCACATTTGGTTGGGCAGGGCAATATGCGCAAAACATAAACTTTGCAGCCACTTGAGAAAAAATTATTATCCAGAATGGGGTTTGGCAGCACATGTTCTATCACCCACCCACCCATCCTTTGAAGGCTACAGGGACTACAATGATGATTTAAAGCAAAATAGATTAAAACAGGTAGAACAGGGGTGTCAAACACAAGGCCAGGGGACCAGATCTGACCTTTGGGATGTTTAGATCTGGCCCGCAGATCTGCCCTGGAAAGAGTGAAGGATCGGCCCGTGGTGCCTTAGCCAGAGAAAACGGGCTCCAATCTCTGTTTTTGGCTGGGACACCTCCTGCAACCCTCGGCCAGCAAAAATGGAGCTTGGGAAGGCCGCGAGGGTTGCAGGAGGCCATCCCAGCTGAAAACTGAAAATTTATATACCACCCTGTGGGAGAAGGGTGGTATATAAATCAAAACAATAAATAAATAAATAACTAAAACGGAGCTCAGGAGTCCATTTTCGCTGGCAGAGCACTCAGGCCACCACAGGCACCCCTGACACAAGTAACATCAATCTGGCCACGCCCACCCTGGCCCCCCAAGGTCAAATACAACCCTGATGTGGCCTTCAATGAAATTGAGTTTGACAGCCCTGAGATAAAGGGTTATCATATCTGTTTGAAAGATTTCTTTAATGCTTAAAATGGCCAACACATCCCTCTATTGAACATTGTCAATTGCTGTGAAGACTTGGTTGTTTGATCTTGAAAAACTTCCAGGTCCTGGGAACATAGCATGTAGGTTAGGAGTTGCCCATCCCTTGTTTTAAAAAAGAAAGAATGTATTCCTACTTGGAAAGAATGGATTCTATTTGCAATGCTGAGTTCTGTATTTAGATTGGACAGCTTTCTTGCTGGCACCTTTTTGTGTACAAAACCTCCAACTAACATACATATTCTTGTCCAGCTTTCTCCAAAACTTGAGGTTGCTTCCCTACTACCTCTCCTGAAAGCCCATTGTGAAGCTGCTTTGCTCAACAAGGCTGTTCTTCACATTGTTTGGCATACACAATCCTTCTTTTCTTTTGCACCCCTGAAAGGAATACATTTAATTAAAATGCCCTGGGAGTCATTCAGGATATTTCAAGGTAGCAAGAACATTTCAACTGGGGAAACCAGTGGGGCTTGGAGGGACTGCTGAGTTGCAGTTCTAATGGCTTGTAAGAGTTTCACATATCTACATATTCTTTCAGTTCATTGGCTTTTCCGAATAACCCATAACATCAGAGTTGCCTAGTTACGTTTGACAGATCATAAAGCCCATGGCTCTCACATTTTCAAGCAGTCAACCATTATCAGTGAATTATCAGGATCTCTCTCTCCCTCTCCCCCTCCCACTCCATCTCCCTTCCTCCTTCCCTTTTTCCCCTCAGGTTCATACCTAACAATCATAGACAAGGTGTAGCTTGTCTAGATGCAACTTGTTGAGAGAACTATCAAGGGGAGATTCTGATCACCATAATTTTACTTTAAGATTAAAAAAAAACCAAGATGGTGTCTCTTTTGAGAAGTTAGAATAGAATAGAATAGAATAGAATAGAATAGAATAGAATAGAATAGAATAGAATAGAATAACAGAGTTGGAAGGGACCTTGGAGGTCTTCTAGTCCAATCCCCTGCTTAGGCAGGAAACCCTACACCACTTCAGAGTGGATTGACAGTAGTAGTATCAATGAAAGAGTTTATCCTCAAAACTAGATGGCAATTTAGTTGACAAGCAAAGTGCAGGTTATACCCAGCTATTCCTTTTTGTCCAGGAAAATAAATGAAAGTTTACGAAGCTGGCCATTAATAAAGGTAAAGGTAAAGGTTCCCCTCGCACATATGTGCTAATCGTTTCCGACTCTAGGGGGCGGTGCTCATCTCTGTTTCAAAGCCGAAGAGCCAGCGCTGTCCGAAGACGTCTCCATGGTCATGTCGCCAGTATGACTCAATGCCAAAGGCGCACAGAACGCTGTTACCTTACGACCAAAGGTGGCCCCTATTTTCCTACTTGCGTCTTTTTTGTACATACGTTCGAACTGCTAGGTTGGCAGAAGCTAGGACAAGTAACGGGAGCTCACCCCGTTACGTGGCACTAGGGATTCGAACCGCTGAACTGCTGACCTTTCGATCGACAAGCAGCGTCTTAGCCACTGAGCCACTGCATCTCTTCGTTCCCATTAATATCCACCACTAAAAATGGATAGTTCATTCTCTTCAATAGAGGGGCAATTTGGATCTTTTGGCTGAATTCTGTGTCTGTATGTATGTGTGTGTGTGCATAATTCCCATACACTAGTATGCCAGGATGAAAACATGTAACGTAGCATGCACTGTGACCTGCTTTCTTCTTGAAAGACAAGGAAATATTTGTTTCAATGAAAGAGTATTAGGTACCTCCCCTATAGTCTGTTTCAATAAGAATGTCAGTCATGCCAATGCTTCATTTCTGAGGGTGATTTTGCAATATTATTGCAACTGGGGCCAGTGAACATCCACCCTATATTCGCCCCCTACAGCTGGAGACTCTTCCTGTTCCCTTTTTGTCCATTAGCCTACTTCCACAAGCCAATTGGAAATGATGGATGAAGGCCAGAATTGCACAACACCCAGAACGTTGTGAAATTTTCACTGGCTGCTGCATAATGCTGGATGCTGCATTTTGGAGGTTGCTATGAACCCCATTCGTTAGATTTGGGGAAATTACAATTCTTAGCCAATGGCTATACTGGGAGGGACCGATAGATGTTCTTGTCCCTGAAAGCAGAAGACATTGCTTTGATGACGTCACCTGGCATTGCCTTAAAGCCAATCAGAATGAAAACAATTCTCTCTGCCTTTTCTCTGCAGGCTGCTGTAAAGTGACAAAATAAGGAAAAACATTTCAGCTCAGCTGTATGACAGAACCAAAAATTGTGGCAGTGCCCAGGGCAAAGAGTTAGAAGCACTAATCTTAGTTAGGAGAAAAAATAGTTATTTGTTTAGTATGTGCTGAAAATACGAACTGACTTAATTTTGCACTTCCTGAATCGAGTAAATAAACAAAATTCAATTATTCTCCTATATTTTTCTTTCTCAAATGTGTGCGGTGCGATTTTCCAATAGAAGTGTATGCAATATATTTTTGTTTGCAACTGAGAGGGGAAAAAAAAACACCTTGTATAGATTTTCTTCTGAAACTAAAAAAACAACAACACCAAAACATTATGCTCTTTGCATATTAACAGAGAACAAAAAACCCATACATTTTTTAAAAGAACATTTTAGAAAGCGTAGACTAATTCACCCAAAACCTACTGCCAATGGCCTTGCAACCTGGCCTGTCAAACAACCCCAGTTCCCCCTATTTTTTGACTTCCTGGCATGTGAGCATTGCTGGATGGAGACTACTGACCTGTGTTGCTAACATCTAGAACAGGGGTGTCAAACTCAATTTCACTGAGGGCTGCATCAGGGTTGTGTTTGACCTTGGGGGCCTGTGGGGGCATGGTCAGCTTGATGTCACTCATAGTGGCTCCATTTTTTGCCATGATGGCCTCATGCAGCCCTCTGCCAGCAAAAATGGAGTTTTGGGAGGCCTGTTTTCACTGGCAGGGGGTTGCAGAAGGCCATTGCGCCTGAAAATATATCCCGGGAGAACCATGTGTGGTCCTCCCAAGCTCCATTGCATGGTAGAGGCCCCGTGAGCCAATACTTTGCTGTTTCTAGGGTGGGCCTGCGGGCCAGATCTAAGCACCCCATGGATCGGATTTGGCCCATGGGCCTTAAGTCTGACCCCCCTGATCTAGAACAAGAGCTCTGAGATTTGTACAAATCAAGGTTTGACTGATTGATCATGTACCATCGAGCCATTGCTGACTCCTACCAACCATATACAGCAGTGGTGGGATTCAGCCAGTTCGCACCACTTCGGGAGAACCGGTTGTTAATTTTCTGAGCAGTTTGGTGCACTGGTTGTTGGAAGAAATCATTAGGGCAGAGAACCGGTTGTTAAATTACTTGAATCCCACCACTGATATACAGATTGTACTTGACTTAACAACAGTTCATTTAGTGACCGTTCAAAGTTACAACGGCACTGAAAAAGGTGACTTATGACCACTTTTCACACTTATGGCCATTGTAGCATCATGTGATCAAAATGCATACGCTTGACAATTGACTCATATTTATGACGGTTGCAGTGTCCCAGGGTCACGTGATCCTTTTTGCGGCATTCTGACAAGCAAAGTCAATGGGGACGCCAGATTCAGTTAACAACAGTTTGACTAATTTAACACCGACTGTGATTCACTGAACAACTTGTGGCAAGAAAGATTATAAAATGGGAGCAAACTCACAACTAATGTTTCACTTAGCAACAGAAATTCTGGACTCAGTTGTGGTTGTAAGTCGAGGACGACCGGTAGATAGATTTTCTCCAGGATGATCTGCCTTCAACCTTGTGCACTCGCTGCTGCTGTAATTGATTCTGTCCATCTGACTGCTAGTCATCCCCTTCTTCTCTTTTCTTTCTCTTTCCCAACACCAGAGCCGTCCACAATGACCTAGGTCTTCACATAATGGGTCCAAGTATGATCATCTTCAAGTGATGAGTCTATTTGATTTATTCGAGGATCGATTGGTTTTGTTTTCTTGGCTATCCATGGTATTCTCAGGAGTCTTCTCCATCACAAAGTTCAAAAACGTCAATACTTTTTCTAGATTGCTTCTTCAGATAGAAATTTTCCTTCTATAGAGCAGGGGTCTCCAACCTTGGTCCCTTTAAGACTTGTGGACTTCAACTCCCAGAGTCCCTCAGCCAGCACTGGCTGAGGAACTCTGGGAGTTGAAGTCCACAAGTCTTAAAGGGACCAAGGTTGGAGACCCCTGCTATAGAGGGTCACAGGGAAAATCATTGCCTATTCAATTCTGATCTTTACCTGTCAAAACGCAGATTCGAGGAAGCCAGCTTTTAACTATAGAAAAGAAGTGTGCATTCATTGCCTTGACTTGTGAGCCACTTGTGTCACTTAACCTCTACCATCTTTTACAAACTGGTATAAAATATTATACATGTTACTCTTGTACGGTGAGTTGCCAGCCTTTTGAACAAGATACCTAGCAAATCAGAGAAAAACAGCTACCAACTGAGAAAGACACTGAAAAGAACAGTTAAGAGAATGTAAAATGTTTAGCATGTACAACCTACAGAGAAAAATGGGAGGGGAAGGGACCTGTGATAATTGCTAATTATTAGTTAATTAGATTGATAATTAAAGCAAAATATTCAGATAATGAGTAATTGGCCTTCAAAACTATTTTTCACATATACTTCTTTATTTTTTCCTCTTAAATGATTAGCAGTTCATTTGACTGTACAACAAGATGTCCTAATGATGTTACCTAATTTGGGTAATAAAACATCTCCAAGAAAACAACCAAGTTCAAAGAGCACCAAAGACCCCTCTATACAAAATTACCTGAATATTAGGTGTATTTAAGTCTAGCTGAAGATTGGGTGCATTTAAGTCTTTTATGTAACTTGACATATGCCTCCCCCCACTCCCCCTGAGGTAACAATAAAAAAAACACAATGAAACAGAAAACAGTATTAAACTCTCTAATTTTACTCATTTAAAGGGTAAATGAAATGAAATCAGAAGTAAGCCCTTGTCCTGACCTCGACCAGTATTTTTTTGGAGTATGAGCAATAGCACACTATTCAAAAGCCAAGGTTGTACCTCAGTCTGAAAAATATACACCTCTTTTTTAGCCTTAGCTTAGATTCCCCCAATCCAGTGTTCTTGTGATGCACAGCTCTTCAATCAGCAAACTTCCATGTAATTACTTCAGCACATTTTGAAGGCAACAGATGGTTAAAATAGGGGACTTGTTCTTTCCTTTCCCAGGGGATTCCGGTTTTGAACAAAGAAAAGGTTGCACAGAAGCTAGAGGCAGACTGGAACACTGTTTCTCAGCCTTATCAACTTTGAGACACATTCTCAAAGTTGAGATACTTCCCAGAATTCCCCAGCCATGATGGGATTTGAAACCTACAAATTTTAAAGTTATCAAAGTTAAGAAACCCTGGGCTAAAATATTCCATAAAATAATTTACCCAGCCTGAGCTAGCCAGCCTGAAGGATTTTCCCCACCCTACCCCACCCCACCCCACCTCTTGCCTGTAATTGGTCCCCTTAGCACATAATACAGCTTTGGCAAGACAGCTGCATCCAAGCTGGAGACAATTTTGCCAGGGTTGTTGACAAACTGAAGATGGTTTGGGCAAAGAAGGATCTTGAAAAATTATGGGTTTGGAATGTTTCCCTGCTATTGAGGCCTTTCCAGCTGTAATTATATGTTGCATATAGTGCAACAGACAGTCCTGATATTTTGCAAGCACAAATCCCAGACCCTTCCCAGGAGAAATTTAAATTGGCTCTGGGGCATAAACAAGGCATGAACTTGGCTTCAGACAGATCCTTTTGAGAAGGGAGAGTGTGGCATAGCCCCAAACTGACATTGTTTTCATACGTTTGAGTCCTGATTCTTCTTCGTGATACCCCAAAAGTAGCTGTGCTTCCCTTGCACAGTTGCTAACTCCTCCAGCCCTAGACAAATATATCAAAATACTCTTAGGTTATGTTTTTAAAATGGATGCATTCTTAGTGCTGTATCTTACAGTTAAGGGTATTTATGGCTCTGAGCCAAGTCCAGAGTCTCTGAGACGCCAATATTCCTTCCAGTCAAGAAACCTACAGATTTATGTTCCGACTGTCACCATGAGACTTTGGACCTTTGGCCCCACTCCTCCAGCTCATTCACCAAGCAACACCCCTGTGACATGAATTACTAGATTAGCATTTCAAACATAGCGTTCCATATATGTGGGCAAAACTACCTTCCGCAAGAAGTTCTGAATCTCTGGCTGGGTTTGCATGGCAGATTTATCCATGTTGTTGTTAGTTGCGAAGTCATGTCTGACCCATCGTGACCCAATGGACAACATTCCTCCAGGCCTTCCTATCCTCTACCATCTTCTGGAGTCCATTTAAGCTCATGCCTACTGCTTCAGTGACTCCATCCAGCCACCTCATTCTCTGCCGTCCCATTCTTCTTTTGCCCTCACTCTTTCTCAGCATTAGGCTTTTCTCCAGTAAGTCCTTCCGTCTCATTAGGTGGCCGAAAGTATTTCAGTTTCATCTTCAGGATTTGGCCTTCTAAAGAGCAGTCAGGGTTGATCTCCTCTAGGACTGACTTGTTTGTTCGCCTTGCAGTCCAAGGGACTCGCAGGAGTCTTCTCCAGCACCAGAGTTTAAAGGCCTCAATTCTTTGAGGATTTATCCTTAGTTAACTATATTTATCAAACTAACACAATTTCCTTGAATCAAATAACCCCACATTTTGTATCACTCATGCCACAGCCCCAAACACCGAGAGCTACACAAAGAGCTTCACTGATTACAAGGCACTTACTGTTTACAGATACTATGCCAATTCTACAATGCGGAAGAATTTTTCATGCCTACTTCCAGCTTTTTTATTAGGGATCACTGGTCTCTCCCAAGATGTCTCTGACAAGCTCCTATTTTAAAGTGACTGATGGACATCAAGGTCCTAAGGATTTGCAATTTCCTTCTCTGGCTAGAGGGGAAATTAGCTGCTCTAACTCATGGTTCCTTAACTACACTCTACAGCAGGGGTAGTCAACCTTTTTATACCTACCACCCACTTTTGTATCTCTGTTAGCAGTAAAATTTTCTAACCGCCCACTGGTTCCACAGTAATGTGTTGTGTATCGTCGTCTGCGCATGCCTCTTGTGCATCGTGGATTGGGTTTGAGGAGGGGGGGCGCCGGCTACCAGCTCTGCTTGTCTGTTACAGCTGGGTGGTGTGGGGGGAAATGCATGAACTATTCTGGGATGAGGCTCTTTTGTTTGCAGTCGCACTATAGCGCCATTTAGTTTCACTTACATAACGTGAACTAAACTTATGCATGGGCAATACAAATTGTATATTTTCAGAAATTTAAATTGTCACGGGGAATTTTATGAAAACTGAATGAAAATGTTTTTAAATAATGCTATGAATTTTTTTTAAAAAGTCAATTAAACAAAAGGAAAGTGCTTCAGTATCGGAAAAAACCCCTACCGCCCACCATGAAAGCTAGAACGCCCACTAGTGGGCGGTAGGGACCAGGTTGACTACCACTGCTCTACAGAGTACTGCACACCAGAACAACTAGACACAAGAACAGTATCTTCCCAAATGCCATCACTTTGCTAAACAAATAATTCCCTCAACACTGTCAAACTAGTTACTAAGTCTGCACTACTATTAATCTTCTCATCGTTCCCATCACCCATCTCCTTCCACTTATGACTTTATGACTGTAACTTTGTTGCTTGTATCCTTACGATATATATTGATTGTTTCCTGATTGCTTATTTGTACCCTATGACTATCATTAAGTTTTGTACCTTAGAATTGTTGATGAAGGTATCTTTTCTTTTATGTACACTGAGAGCATATGCACCAACCAAGGCAAATTCCTTGTGTGTCCAATCACATTTGGCCAATAAAAAATTCTATTCTATTCTATTCTATTCTATTCTATTCTATTCTATTCTATTCTTTTTTTACAAAACCTCAAAGAGCGTGCACTCCCAACACTCTGAGAAAAAAGACCAATTCTTATTTCACATTAGACAAAATTAAGAAATCACATCTAGAATTCATTGTGAGAATACCAACGAGCTTTTTTTCATTAAAAGCAGACAAAGAAAAGACACCCACCCCCTTTAAATATGGATACGCTGAGCCCGTGTCTGTTCTTTGATTGTTAGATTTGACAGCCATTCACAACAGTTTTGATGGAGCACTTTCAGCTTCTCCTTTGGCATATCACCCTCCACTGAACTGTCAGGTTTAAGGGAGGTGAGTGATGGTGCTTCACAAGCTTTTCATAAATCTCAGGCATTTTGCTTTTTACACCCTATTTCTGTTCTCGAGCGGTCTAGCTATAACTATGCCAGAAAATGGAGGGAGACACATCTTTAAACATTCATATCAAAAGTGCATTTTGCAAGCATGGAGTCTAACTATAAAATAATACCTAAAACAGCAATGATGTACCTTCTAGCATATGTCCCGTTCCAGACCAAGCAAGCTATACATGTGTCACTTTCCTTAAATGGATTGGAGCCCTCATCAAATCAATTGTACAGATAATTTAATTAAAGGTTGTGGAACAATCTCTGCTTATCAAAAAGGTGGCTAATCGCAAAAAAGCTTATCTGTGATAAGTTGCCTATGCTGAGTTTATTGCATTAACGTATACTTCTGCGGTCAACTCATTTTGGTTAGGAAACTTCCATTTCCCATTTGCCATGAATGGATTAACCTGGCTTTATGAGAAGCAGGTAAAATATTGTACTTCAGAACTCTGAGAATCTGAAGGTTCTTGAGTATCCGAAAAGCTGTTCCTATAAAAAAAAAAAAAAACCACACACATGAGCAAGTTCTTTTCCTACCTGGTGCCAGAGAAGTTTTGGTCTTCACCGTGGCTTCATGAATTAAATCCAGATTGTTGATCTATTGAGATGGGCACAATAACCAGCAGGAGAAGTTTTCAAAATCTCCCTTGAAAGGTAGCGACCTCTGGATCAGTCATATTTCCTGATAATTGAGAGATGTCTAGAGCTGGAAGGCATGGGAAAGAGAGGAAGGAGGTTACTCGAAACATCTACCCCCATCTTTACTGCTAGCAGAGCATCAAATGGGGTGTTGTTATTCAATGGAAATTACTGTATTATTAAAAGAAGACCAACCCTTTTCTGGTTGGCTGCCAAATTCTCATTAGGCATGTTCTTACCTGCTGCTAAGATGGCAATGTGGAACAGAAGAAGAAGAAGACAGAAAAAAGTCAAGAATCCAAGCAGAGTTCAGGTAAAGCTGGTTTGGGAGAAGCATGATCCAGTCAACTTCTGTCTTTTGAATGGGCTAAAATGAAAATAAAAAGTATTATGCTTCCATGGGTGCCGTGAGTTTGCCTACAGACCTAATTTCTTGCGATGCAGATTAACAACTAGTAGGCAACCACAAATCAAGCTGTGACTTGTTTCCCCCAAAGAAGGGAAGGGACAGCTGGGATTATGGAGGCTAGGAAGAATGTAGTTTGCTTAGTTATGAGCAGCATACACGGAAGAGTCAAATGATGACAGACATGTAATTGCAGTTCCTTCATGTCTAATACCCTAAGATAGTGTGTTCAAGGCAAACTCCTTTTCCACTGAGATCAAGAACTACGAAGTCACCCTAAGCAGTCAATTGCTCTCTATTATTATTTTTTCTGTAGTAAACAATTAGATTACAGAGCCATCTACTTAACATCTGCTTTTGGAATGCTTCTGCACCTTGGAGGGCTTTCAAGTACATGGAAAGTAACCTCAGGAAGATGCTGGTGGAAAAGAACCCTGCTCTGTTTTATTTTTCAGCACCTGCTTACACTTTTGTGCCTGCCACGCTTTCCATGAAGTCTATTCATCTCAGTTCTGTAAAGTAGGAAAGATAATCTGTAGAGATTCTCAGTCATCCAGGTCATGGTTGCCCCAAAGGTGCTTTTTCAGGAGGTAACTGGACTTCCTTGTTTTTTTCTTTTGAACGAAATGGAATATAAACCCTTCCATTCCCCCCTATTCTGTCAGAGCTGAAGAAGCTTCTTGGATGAGGAGTGAAATGTTTTCAGAAGAAAAAAATAAGAAAGTCCAGGTGCCTCCTGAAAAAGCACCTTTGGGACAATAGGAAAGATAGTGTCCTTCTCCAATCCAAGTGCGGATGTGAGGATTATCAAATCCCTGTTTGTTCATATCTAGTATCCCAAGAGCACATATTCAAGGCAAACTCTTTCCTCACAAAAACAAACAATTGCAGGAGTCCTCTTAAATAGTCATTTACTTACCAATGTCTTAAATATTTAACAATTGAATTAGGGAAGCTTGAAAGTGTGCAGAAGGAAATTTTACAAAGATGCTTGTGGAAGTGGAAGCATCATTCTTATAGTTATTTCTCCGCAAACTTAACTGGGTTTCTTCACATATAGCTACTGGCACACCTTCTGTGAATCAGTCTCAGTTTTACTTCTGTAAGATAGGGACAGTAAGCATTTCTGTTCAACCCAGGGTCAGACAGGAGGATTGTCGGCTACTTTGGAAATCCGAAGAACTCTTTAAAAATGCACTGTTTTTGTTCTTATGATGTGTTCCACAAAGACGATGATCAATAAAATAAAATAATTTTTTAACAGTTACCATGATCACTGGTGAGGAAACCTCACCACCACACTTGAACAAGGCATTGCTGAATTCACAAACATCAAACATTTCTGAGCATCTTAGAAAGTCTTAATTTTCTAGCCGGCCTAACCCTGGCAAGGCTTTGGGTTTACAGGCCTTCCATTCCTGAGACTTTGTCATCTTTGGTACTGGATGGGGTTGTGTGGCCACCAATAGACAATCTGGATGCACAATCTGGGGCTTCCTGGACTCAGACTTCTGCTCAAGTAGCAGGTGGCAGTTGTGTCTAACAGCTTTGTGTTGTGGACCACCTGTTCCTGCTCCTGGATTGGGAAGCTGTGCTCATGGTCACTTGTACCTTGGTCACGTCCTGGGTGGATTATTGCAATGCATTCTACACCTTTGAAGAGTACTTGAAAACTTCAGCTGCTATAAAATGTGATGACACTGGCAATTGCTGTAATAATATGAGGGATAATCTTGAGAAATGAATGGAAATATGCTATTTAGGGGACAATCAGATAAAAGTGAGGAGCCGATAGTTGAAAAATTGGCAAAGAAACAATCCACCCAAATTTATCAGGTGGTAAAAAGAGAAGGTGAGAAATTTGTACTTTCAAACTTGCAAGATTCTGTTAATGTAGACTTACAATAAAGTAGAAACATCTGGTCATGTTTCCTGCCTGGCCTGCTTGGGAGGCTGACATCAATGATGCAAATTTGAAAGTAGAAAATCTTTCATCGTCTCTTTATCACCTGATAAGTAGGATGGATCCTCTTCTGAGTTTCTTTATCTATTATTCAGCTATGGGCTACCTCCTCCTCCTTATTTCATCTAATTGTTCCCTATGCAGAATCTCTTCCCTTCATTGTCAAGGTCATTTTTGCATACCATTACCGTATGTATACTCCTAGGATGGCCCATATTGCATTACGTGGGCTGCATCAGTTGCCAGTTCACTTCCAGGTGTAATTAAAACTGCTGTTTTTGACCTTCATCGGGCCAGAGTATTTGAGAGACCACCTCTTCCTATTTATACCCTTCCCATCAGGTCTAGCATGTTATGGGTCCCATCAGTTAAGAGTAATATCTGGCGAGGTCCTGGAGATAGGTCTTTTCTGCTGTGGCCCAGAGGAGGGTTTCAGCAGGTTCTGACCAGTTCTGGAGAACCGGTAGCGGAAATTTTGAGTAGTTCGGAGAACCGATAAATACCACCTCTGACTGGCCCCGCCCCTATCTATTCTCTGACTCCCGAGTCCCAGCTGATCAGGAAGAAATGGGGATTTTGCAGTAATATTCCCCTGCCACACCCACCAAACCACGCCCACCAAGCCATGCCATGCCCACCAAGCCACTCCCACAGAACTGGTAGTAAAAAAAATTGAATCCCACCACTGTGTGGCACCCACATTGTGGTACATCATTGCCCCCAAGTTGAATTAGGCCCTATCCCTGCAAACCTTCCAGATGTCCCTCAAAATGTGGCTGTGTCCACAGACTTGGAGATCTCAGGAAAATGGAGGACTGGTCAGGTGTCTACATTGTACGTAATATCAAAGATGCTCCCTCCTAGTTTTTTTCTTTTAAATAATAATGTATTTTTTATTATGAATATTTTTTTAAGTTTGTTTCTTTTATGGTGTCTTTCTATTGTTCCTGCCAGTCAGGATCACATTTGGGAGATGGGCCACTATATAAATGTGATAAATACACACACATTGGGATTTCAACTCCTTACAATAATATATTGATACTGTTAATTGATGCTGTTAATCTATCTCACAAGTTGCCTGCATTTGCTTAGCTAAACTTCTTTCCCCTCCCATCCTCCTCTAGTGTCTCATTCCCCCTTTAAATCCTTTGTCTTTTAGCCACTGCACGCATCCGATGAAGTAAGCTACAGTTCCCAAAATCCTTTGCCTTTTACTAAAAATGTCATGGTTTGAAAATGTGCTGCCAGATTCCTGGTTTTCAACTGCAGAGTAATGTATCTGTACCCTGAAGCTACACTGGGCACACACATACATGCATACAGACCAAATTGTGGAGTAAATATTTGTTTATTTTTAAAAGCCTTATTAGCCTGGGCATTATTTCATGGCCACTCAGCAGGAAATGATTTGACTTCCCAATTTAAAATGCCATTTAAAATGCAAAACAAAACAAGCTTCAATGTTTTAATTATGCATTTCAAAGCTCCTGGATCCTTTGGAGATAAGAAGAATGTCACAATAACAAAATCTGGAAAAAAAAAAGCCAACGGAATCACTTGTAACTCCATGAAAAAGAATCCATCCAGAGAACAGAACAAAAATTTCTCAGCGTTTTGCCAGAAGCATCATCATTCTGAAGGCTGTTTTCTTCCCTTCCCTTTTGCCTCTTCATACATACTCTCACAAACACACACATAAACATAGAGAGAGAGAGAGGTTTAATCAGCCCTTTTTTGAACTTAGGAGTGGTAAATTCAGTTTTTGGCAAGGAAATGGGTTCCACTGTAGAATATCAGAGCCGCAGAAATCCTACAGCAAAAACAGTTATTATTGATCTACCTTCCTTCGCTTGTAAAAATACAGTCCCTTGTTGAAATTTCAAAACCTCCAAATTACGGTTTGATCCACAAAAGAACAAAACAAATCTTTCTATTTTCCCATGCATTCAGTGTCATTTTATAATCATTTGATCTTAACCCCCAATTGCTTTCAGTTATTGGAGCAATACAATCTGTGATGTCAGGAAATTCACACTTGCAAAGCACTTATTTGTTCTGAGAAAGGCATACAGGTAATCCTTGTTTAACAACCACAATAGGGATTGAGAACTTGGTTATTAAGTGAAGTAGTCACTAAGTGAAATTGTGACACTGCTTATGATTTTAGTTTAGTTTTCAAACCTACAGAGCTTATAAATGTGGGGCTTGATCATAAAGTTACTTTTTCATCACTATCATAACTACAACAGTCACTAAACAAGCCAGTTTAGCCAGTTGCTAAACAAGGATTATTTGTATGCTGGGCAAGTGACAAAGTAAGCTCACTGAAGTCCTTGCTTCTTCCTCCCTCCCTCCCTTCCCAGACACCGTCAGCTGGGCTAAATTCGATTTATTCTCTATCAATAACATCCCAAACCAGTAACATTCTGAAGAAATTCTTAACCTCCTGAACATACTAATATTCCCCTCAAACATTTTTATTTTTATGGAGAAGGAAGAACTTTCTGGAAATTGCAACCTAGATTTCAATACACCATTCAACTGAACCATTGGTGAGTTGAAATCTGCCAATTCATGTCTAAAAGACATGGATAGTTTTAGTCATTCTGCAGGGCAGACAGAATTGGAAACCCTAAACTCACAGCCATTGGAAGCATCACTTTTTCCAAGCAAGTGCTGATATACCAAGAGGATGGTGGGGCAAGGAAGATGTGTTGTCTGCAAGCAAACATGCTCCTGCAGTACTGCTAGTCCTCAACCTATGAACACAATTCAGCCCAAAATTTCTGTTGCTAATCAAGACAATTGTTCAAGTGAGTTTTGCCCCGTTTTATGACCTTTCTTGCCACACTTGTTAAGTGAACCACTGTAATTGCTAGGTTAGTCACACAGCTGTTAAGTGAATCTGGCTTCCCCATAGACTTTGCTTGTCAGAAGGTCACAAAAGTTGATTACGTGATCCAGGGACCCTGCAACCGTCATAAATATGAATCAGTTGCCAAGTGTCTGAATTTCAATCACATGACCGTGGGGAGGCTGCAACGGTTGCAAGTATGAAAAACAGTCATAAGCCCCTTTTTCCAGTTCCGTTATAACTTTGAACAGTCACTAAATGAACTGTTGTAAGTCGAGGACTCCCTGCAGTGACGAATTTTTCACTGTGCAGACCAGAAAAATCTCCTTTGTGGTTTGAAAAACTTATTTCCTGATTTGAAATAGTGAACTGGGTGATTTTTATTTTTCATTTTTTTGCTTTAAGAAGGAAAAACGAAGTTGCTTTCCAATAAATGTCCCTAGGATTAAGCAGCAGATGTGCTTTGGAGACGTGAGATCTCCTGGGCCTGGTTTCTCTGGTATTTAATGACTCTTCTTACTGGCCCGTGGGAAAAGAACCCTCCTTCTGCTTGCTCTGCCCTTGGGAAGGATAGTCAAGGACATGCACCACAGGCCCACATGCAGCGTATCTTGGGCCCAGTAATTCAAATCTTTTGGTCTGAGGCACAAGAGGCCAAGAGCTTTTGAGCCAAGCAATACACACAGATTCCAGGCAACAACAATTTTATGTTGCGGAGACTCCAGAATATTTTTCTTCATTTGGCTGATGTAGGCAGTTTCCATCTTTTGGCAGATTTGAATTGTGGTGAGGAGAGAGAGTTATGCAACATCCTCTGGAATACAAGACACACTCAAGCATAAATCTCAGCGATGTAAAAGAGTCAGCGAGGACTAATGTGGGAGAGCTGAATTTTGAGGATCCTTGTCCCTGCCAAAAAACACTTCCTGATGTTTATGTTGTTGAACAAGCTGTCATCTTTCAGCTTTATTTCTCCCATCAGATTAGAACCTTCACAAGGGATTGGAGGGAGAGGGAGAGGTTTGTTTGTTTGTTTGGGTTTTTCCTGTTTTTGAAGGGATGGTTTGCATAATATAACATGTGATGGTTGAAAAAAAAGTTGCACGGATATGTACTCTGCTTTTGCAACAGGAAATGCATAGGATATTCATTCTATGAGATAGAATGGCAATACAGGTAGTCCTCAACTTATAACCACAATTGAGCCCAACATTTCTGTCGTTAAGTGAGACATTTGTTAAGTGAGTTTTGCCTCATTTTATGACTTTCCTTACCACACTTGCTAAGTGAATTACTGCAGTTGATAGGTTAGTTGCCTGGTTGTAAAGTAAATCTGGCTGCCCCATTGACTTTAGCAATAGCAATAGCGCTTAAACTTATATACTTTATTTTTTAAAAAAATTTATTTTGTCACAACAATATATGTAACTATCATACAGAAAGGTTATATAGTATATAAAGGTATAAGCATATATATATATATATATATATATATATGAAGAAGAAAAGAAAAACAATAGGACAGGAACGGTAGGCACGTTTGTGCGCTTATGCATGCCCCTTATGGTCCTCTTAGGAATGGGGTGAGGTCAATAGTAGAAAATTTTTGGTTAAAGCTTTTAGGATTATGAGAAGAGACCACAGAGTCAGGTAAAGTATTCCAAGCACTGATGATTCTGTTACAGAAGTCATATTTTCTGCAATCTAGATTAAAGCGGTTGACATTAAGTTTAAATCTGTTGGTTGCTCTTGTATTATTGCAATTAAAGCTGAAGTAGTCTTTGACAGGAAGGACATTACAATAGATGATTCTATGAGTTAAACTTAGGTCTTGTCAAAGGCGACGGAGTTCCAAGTTTTCCAAGCCCAGGATTTCAAGTCTGGTGGAATAAGGTATTTTGTTGTTTACAGAGGAATGGAGAACTCTTCTTGTAAAATATTTCTGGACACGTTCAATTGTACTGATGTCAGAGATGTGGTGAGGGTTCCAAACAGGTGAGCCACTTCATAGTCCTTTAAATTCCTCTCTAAGCGGTTTACAGAGTCAGCATATTGCCCCCAATAATCTGGGTCCTCGTTTTACCCACCTCGGTAAAGGATGGAAGGCTGAGTCAACCTTGAGCCTGGTGAGACTCAACCTGCTGAATTGCAGGCAGTTGGCAGGCAGCAGAAGTAGCCTGCGGTACTGCATTCTAACCACTGCGATACCACGGCTCACAACTTTGCTTGTTTAAAGGTCTCAAAAGGTGATCACGTGGCCCTGAGTCAAAACAAAAGTCATAAATATGAACCAGTTGCCAAGCATCTGAATTTTGATCAAGAGATCTTAGGGGTGCTGCAAAGGTTGTAACTATGAAAAATGGTCATAAGCCATATTTGGGCCTCTGGTGGCTCAACAGACTAATGCAGTCTGTTACTAACACAGCTGCTTGCAATTACTGCAAGTTCAAGTCCCACCAGGCCCAAGGTTGACTCAGCCTTCCATCCTTTATAAGGTAGGTAAAATGAGGACCCAGATTGTTGGGGGCAATAAAAGTTGACTTTGTATATAATATAAAAATGGATGAGACTATTGCTTAACACCATGTAAGCCGGTCTGTGTGCTGATGGCAAGTCTGGAGAACCACCAGGGTAGCAGGTTGATATGTTTCTTTGGTATTGGTGATGATGATGATTTTATTCAATATGGACACCATCCAACTCCAAACGGATTCTGGATGGGACATTCCTGGAGGCTGATGTGATGTATAACATAACATAACATAACATCAGAGTTGGAAGGGACCTTGGAGGCCTTCTAGTCCAACCCCCTGCCCAGGCAGGAAACCCTACACCATCTCAGTCAGATGGTTATCCAACATTTTCTTAAAAATTTCCAGTGTTGGAGCATTCACAACTTCTGAAGGCAAGTTGTTCCACTTATTAATTGTTCTAACTGTCAGGAAATTTCTCCTTAGTTCTAAGTTGCTTCTTTCCTTGATCAGTTTCCACCCATTGCTTCTTGTTCTACCCTCAGGTGCTCTGGAGAACAGCCCGACTCCCACTTCTCTGTGGCAGCCCCTGAGATATTGGAACACTGCTATCATGTCTCCCTAGTCCTTCTTTTGTTAAACTAGACATACCCAGTTCCTGCAACCGTTCTTCATATGTTTTATCCTCCAGTCCCCTAATCATCTTTGTTGCTCTTCTCTGCACTCTTTCTAGAGTCTCAACATCTTTTTTACATCGTGGCGACCAAAACTGGATGCAATATTCCAAGTGTGGCCTTACCAAGGCATTATAAAGTGGTACTAGCACTTCACGTGATCTTGATTCTATCCCTCTGTTTATGCAGCCCAGAACTGTGTTGGCTTTTTTAACAGCTGCTGCACACTGCTGGCTCATATCTAGATGGTTATCCACTAGGACTCCAAGATCCCTCTCACAGGTACTACTATTGAGCAAGGTACCACATATACGGTACTGGTGCATTTTGTTTTTGGCCTAAATGTAGAACCTTACTTTTTTCACTGTTGAATTTCATTTTGTTAGATAGCGCCCAATGTTCAAGTCTGTCAAGATCTTTCTGTAACTTGAGCCTATCTTCTGGAGTGTTGGCTATTCCTGCCAGCTTGGTGTCATCTGCAAATTTGATGAGTTTCCCATCTATCCCTCGTCCAAGTCATTGATGAAGATGTTGAAGAGTACTGAGCCTAAAACAGAGCCTTCACGTACTCCACTGCATACTTCCCTCCATGTGGATGTAGTTCCGTTGAGGACTACACGTTGAGTGCGTTTGGTCAGCCAGTTACGAATCCATCTGGTGGTGGTGCTGTCTAACCCACATTTTCTACTTTATCTAGTAGTAGGTTATGGTCTACTTTTTCAAATGCTTTACTGAAGTCCAAGTAAATTATATCAACAGCATTCCTCTGGTCTACTAATTTTGTCATTTTGTCAAAGAATGCGAGAAGATTAGTCTGGCATGATCTGTTTTGACAAACCCATGTTGGCTTTTGGTTATTACTTTGTTTGCTTCTAGGTGTTCGGTGATTCGTTGCTTGATTATCTTTTCCAGAATCTTCCCCGGTATTGAGGTCAGACTGATAGGTCTGTAGTTTCCTGGATCTGTTTTTTTTCCTTTTTTGAAGATGGGAACTACATCAGCTCTTTTCCAGTCCTCTGGCAGCTCCCCTGTGCTCCAGGATCTTTGAAAGATATAGTTCAGTGGTTCTGAGATCACGTCTGCCAGTTCCTTCAGAACCTTGGGGTGTAATCCATCCGGTCCTGGTGATTTGAACACGTCTAGGGTAGACAGGTGTTCACTTACCATTTTCTTCCCTATTTTAACTTGTGTTTCTAATCTGTTTTTTGTAGTGCTGTTTTTGATAGGTTGGATTGTTGTTGTTTTTTGTGTAAAGACAGATGCAAAATATGAGTTAAGTAGATCTGCTTTCTCCCTGTTGCTTGTCATCTTCTTGCCACTTTCTCCCAGCAATGGGCCAATTGTTTCCTTGACTTTTTTCTTGTTTTTAACATGTTGGAAGAAGCTTTTTTTATTATTTTTTACTTTTGTCGCTAGCCTTTGTTCATTGTGAGCCTTAGCTTTCCTCACTTCATCTTTACAGGCTCGGGCTATTTGCTGATATTCTGCCTTAGTTATTTGCCCCTCTTTCCATTTTTTATATTTGTCCTTTTTGTCTTTCAATTTGTCAGATAGTTCTTTATGCATCCATGCTGGTTTCTTTTGTGATCTACTATTTTTCTTCTTCATTGGTATTGTGTTAGACTGTGCTTTTATAATCTCACTTTTCAAAATTTCCCAAGCTTCTTGAGCTGTTTTCCCCCTGAGGATTCTCATCCATTGAATCCTTCTCAAGATCTCTCTAAGTTTATTGAAATTAGCTCTCTTAAAGTCCAAGACTCTAGTTTGACTTTGTTCTACTACTTGTATTTGCTTAATGTTGAATTCCAATATTGCGTGGTCACTTGCCCCCAAGGTTCCTGTAGCTTCAACACCTTCTATCATTTCATCTCTGTTAGTGAGAATTAAGTCCAATATGGCTGACCCCCTTGTCGCCTTCTCTATTTTTTGGGAAACAAAGTTGTCTGCTAGGTTTGTTAGGAACCTGTTGGATTTTCCACTTGGTGCAGAGTTTGTTTCCCAGTTGATGTCAGGGTAGTTAAAATCCCCATTACTACTGTGATGTGCTTCCTACATACCTTAGTTAGCTGACTAGCAAAAGTTCATCTACTTCCTCTGTTTGGTTGGGTGGCCTATAGTATAGACCTATGGCAATATCGTTTTCACCCTTTTATATTGACCCAAATACATTCAAGATGATTTTCATCATTGTTGTGCTCTATTTCTGTAGAGATGTAGTTATTTCTTATATATAGTGCAACTCCACCTCCTCTTTTATTTGGTCTATTTCTTTTAAATAATTTATATCCCTCTAGCTGTATGTTCCATTTGTCAGTTTCATCCCACCAAGTTTCCGTAATGGCAACAATATCATATCTACCCTCATTTACTTGGATTTCTAATTCACCCTGTTTATTCCTCATACTCTGTGCATTGGTGTATAGACATTTGAGTCCATTTGGATTGATCTTGTGTTTACTGTCTACATAACCTGTGTTGACTGCCCTACTTTCATGCCACCTGTTGGTTTAGTGCACATGGTATGGCACTCACTGTTAAATGCTTGGTTTTGCTTGATAGCATGGTTGATAGTCTTACCCATACAGACATCTATGTTACATGCACTGATAACCCTTTTAGTTTTCGATTGCTGGGGACAGAAATTTTCCATATCAGTTAATTCTCTGTCCCCACTGTCCGGTTTAAATGTTTATCCAGAAAATCTGTGAATGTATTGCTAAGTAACTCAGTCCCTTTCTTTGATGGATGCAATCCATCTCTTTTGTACAATTTTTCGTTGGACCAGTTGCAGACATCATGACTAATAAAACCAAAGCCTTCCCTTTTACACCACTCCTTTAGCCACACATTAAACTCCACTACACGCTGGCCTTTACCTTTTTGTTCCTTATGTACTGGTAAAACCTCTGAAAAGTTAAGCCTACAACCTATGCTATTAAGTTCATACCCTAAGCTCTGGAAATCATTCTGCACAGAAAGCACATCCTTTTGGGACAGATCATTTGTGCCAAGGTGTATAATAGCATCAACATCAGAATCCTTACTGGCATTCTTGACTATCTTAAGAATACGTCTCTTGTCTCTGCTGGCAGTAGCACCAGGTAGACACCTGACGTCTTTCAAAACCTCCATATCCTTTCCTAAATTTACATCCCTTTACAATTGAATCACCTTTACATCCCTTACAATTGAATCACCACATCCCTTACAATTGAATATCCTTCCATCCGAGCCAGAACGTGGCTCTCTTTGATTTGAAAATATAATAAAACTCCTGGCCAATAGCAGTTTCCTAATGTGGTTTGACCTGCTGAAGAAATCTTCTTCCAACAAGGAAGCACACATCTTTTGGGACACCCTCCTTTCCAAACTCAAAATATGTCATTAGCAGATTACCTGTCCTAGCATATTTTTTCCCCTTAGGAGGGAAATTGCATGAATAAGGTCATGCTGGCTCTACTTGTATGGCCTACTTAGCTTTGGTTAATGTTACCCTGCTTTTACAAATGGATTTGATTTCCTGGGTTCAGAGAGAGTCCTAAAGCATAAACTACTTGAACCAATTGGATTTACGCAAAATGTTTGCCCAGATATAATTAACTACTTCTGTATGCCATGCAAACAGGCAGCCAGTATGACTCCAATTCTTCTTTCATTACAAGTTGAGACACTTGCAACTTTCGTGGTAGAACCTTCTGAAAGTTTAAGAATTTCTTTAATCAGAGATCAGCTTTTAGTAGTCTCCGCAAGAGACATCAGTGGTGAAATCCAATTTTTTTTTACTACCGGTTCTGTGGGCGTGGCTTGGTGGGCGTCGTGTGGCTTGGTGGGCATGGCAGGAGAAGGATGCTGCAAAATCCCCATTCCCACCCCATTCCAGGGGAAGGATACTGCAAAATCCCCATTCCCACCCCCCTTGTTGGGGAAGGACATTGCAAAATCTCCATTCTCACCCCATTCTGGCACCAGCCAGAAGATGTATTTGCCGGTTCTCCAAACTACTCAAAATTTCCATTACCGGTTCTCTGAACTGCTGAAAATTTCCACTACCGGTTCTCCAGAACCTGTAAGAACCTACTGGATTTCACCCCTGAGAGACATGCATGAGAACTTCTCTTCTCCAAATGAAACCTTGGTCTCTAAGCACTGTGATTTAGCAATAGTTTCCTTACAAACACTGAGGAATATGTGGCACTTAGAGATATCTCTCCTCCCTCTTGGTTCCTGTCCTGAGACAGAGAAAACTCAGATGAGATGCAGCAGTGCAACTGAGGCTCCAAGGCTGTGCACTGGGGTTGTTTAGGAAGGGGAAGAGTAATAGGTCAGGCTCTGATAAGCCAAAATGGAAACACATCGCATTGACTGCTTGTTGTGGTTCCTCTTGTTGTGATAAGACAGAATTACAGAATAACACCCAGTTCCCATAAACATTCATCATTTGTTTTAGTCTCGGTTCCCTAATCATTTTTGTTGCTTTTCTCTGCACGCCTTCTAGAGTTTCAACATCTTTTTTGTATTGTGATGTCCAAAACTGGATGCAGTGTGCCAAGTGTGGTCTTACCAAGGCCTTTTAAAGCAGTATTAACACTTCATGTGCTCTTGATACTATCCCTCTGTTGATGCCGCTTAGGATTCCATTGGCTTTTTTTGGCAGCTGCAGCACACTGCTGGCTCATACCTACACTAAGTGGTTGTCCACTAGGACATGTAGATCCCTCTTCCCAGTTACTGCTGTTGAGCCAGTTACCTCCTAGTCTATACTTGTGTGTTTGGATTTTTCTTGCCTAAGTATAAAACCTTACTTTTCTCACCACTGAACTGCATTTTGTTGGATAGGGCCTAGTGTTCAGTTCTGTCAAAATTTTGAATCTTGAGTCTCTCTTCTAAAGTGTTGGCTATTCCTTCCAGCTTGGTGTCATCTGCAAAGTTGATGAGTTTCCCTTCTATCCCTAAATCATATATAAAGCTTTTGAAGAGTACTGGGCCTAAGACAGAATCTCATGGTACCCTGCTACATGCTATCTTCCATATAAATGTAATTCTATTGAGGACCACACATTGAGTGTGGTTGGTCAGCCAGTTGATTTGTATCTATTTGGCAGTTATGCCGTCTATTCCACATTTTTTTACCTTACCAAGAAATAAACTGTGGTGTATTTTGTGAAATGCTTTGCTGAAGTCCACAGCATTTCACTGGTTCACTAATCTAATTACTTTGTCAAAGAATGCAATAAAGTTTGTCTGGCATGTTGTGTTTTTGACTACTCATGCTGACTTCTAGTAATAGCTTTGCTTATTTCTAGGTGTTTGCAGACCCACTGCTTGATTATCTTTTCCAGGATGTTCCCAGGTATTGACGTCAAGCTGATTGGTCTATAGCAGGGGTGTCAAACTCATGGCCCACGGCCTGGATGCGTCACGCACTGGCCACCCCTACCCCCGGTTTAGCGAAGGGGAAAAAAGTTGTGATATCTCATGTGACGACAACGTGACTGCATGAGTTTGACACCCCTGGTCTATAGTTTTGACACCCCTCATCTATAGTTTCCTGGATCCATTTTTTATCCTTTTTTGAAGATTGCAACCATATCAGCTTTTATGCTAGTCATTCCCGATTCTAGGGGGCAGTGCTCATCTCTGTTTCAAAGCTGAAGAGCCAGCGCTGTCCGAAGACGTCTCCGTGGTCATGTGGCTGACATGACTAAATGCCAAAGGCGCACTGAAGGCACCTTCCCACCAAAGGTGGACTCTATTTTCCTACTTGCATTTTTTACGTGCTTTCGAACTGCTAGGTTGGCAGAAGCTGGGACAAGTAACGGGAGCTCACCCCATTATGTGGCACTCCGGATTCGAACCACTATTCGGGTTTTCTCCCACGTAAAATTGGAAGTGTCTTGGCGACGTTTCAACGAAGTCTCATTCGTCATCTTCAGGCTTCAGCTTCGTGCTTCTGGGAGCAATGTGTGATTGCAGCTGTTTCTTCCTTTTTAACTGCTAGTGGGGGTTTGAACTGATTGGGTGGGAGCTTGGCTGTGCTCTGATTGGATGGGGTTTTTTTTGTGCTCTGATTGGCTGGGGGTGTGTCCTGTTTGGGTGGGGGCTTGGTTGTGCTCAGATTAGTCTGAGTTGCAGGGGGATTTGAGCTGGTGAGCTGCACTGCTGCTGTTTGGCTTCGTGTTCGTGGTCGTGCTACATCTTCATAGTGGGTGTCAGTCTGCTGCATGTATGGATTGGAGGGGTTTGAAATGGCTGATGTTGCAGCTGTGGTCTGGCTTCTGGTCCTTAGTCGTGCTTCCTGATCAGTGTGGGTTTGGGTCTGCTTTCTGGGTGGATGTGTGGTGGTGACATCCTGTGTGGACCTCGTGAGTGTGGGTCTGGTGTCATTCCTCGTGTTAAGGACTCGTTTGTCAATAAGGGCGGGTTTCCAAATCGCTGGTAGGCGGGAGGTATCATCTCGTTTGTTCATGCTGTGTATCTAAATTTGTGAATTAATCTACCTATGAATAAATAAATATCCTTTGTATAGAAACAAAACCTTGTCAGATTGACAATTCTTATGAAATCACCCAGCTTTATCTCATTATCTTGTCTGTTCCACTACAAAGCTATCACTATCACAACATTCCATTCTCTCTCAAGCACGTTCCAGCCCCAGTACTGGAGATTTGATGATCAATTCCCGGAATCTCATTGCTAAACTCTAGTTAGATAGTAGCCTATTTTTTATGGTGGTGTTTTGTTCTTTCAAAACTATGGGTGGGGATGAGAGTAGAAGGTCTTCCCTCCTTAAAACTCTGCTCTTGAGGCCAAAGAGCATAGCTCTAAAATTTAGCCATTTTACTCCTGAATTTCAGTTGCTTGATTTTGAGGCATTTGTGGAATATTGGGAAGGAATGATGGTTTAAAGATGACCATGGGAGAATTCTGTGTCTCATATCTACCCTTAAACCCACACCAATTTCTGTATAAAAAGCCGAAATTTGACACCTTCTATTTCTCTCACAATGTCACCAGGAGGCATCATGTATCAGCTTCCAACTGCTCCAACACTGGAAGCTTTGAAGAAGAGATTGGAGAACCATTTGTCTAAAATTGTATTGGGTTTCCTCCTTGAGCAGGGGGTTGGACTAGAAGATGTCCATGGTCCTTTCAACTTTGTTATTAACTTCTTACAATAAACCTCCCAGGGGTATTGAAGTTCTGAAGTTTTGATGGCTGTCCCTCTGCAGTCACATGACCTCATTTCAGGCACTCAGCAACAAATCTCCATGTACAGCCTTTGGCAGCACAATATGACCATATGACCACATTTATGACGGTTTTGTTGAAAACCAGCATTTACTTCTGTTGGAGCGAACAGTTGGTTCACTCAATGACCATGGTGTTTGCTTAATGACCACCACAAAAAAGGCCATAAAATAGAGTTTGTTATGTGGTTGATCTGCTTTATCACCATTATGAGTTATGACTGTAATGGGGAGGCTCTATTATGGCTGCAAGTTGAGGACTAACTTATAATGCACTCGCAGTAATCTCTCACAATTTTGAAATCAACATTACTTTAGGTGTTGCACTGAAGATATTTATAGTGTGAGAAAGGATTACTGGACAACTGTCTTATTGCTGTAAGACTGTAGAAGTAACATTCTGATCCAACAAGTATCTTCTTAGATTCTCAACGCGACTCTGCTTTTAGAATTACTAAATGATAAATGATTAAATTGTCCATTTGAAAAAGATAAAAGTTCTCTTAAGGCAGGGGTCTGCAAACTTGGCTCTTTTAAGACTTGTGGACTTCAACTCCCAGAGTTCCTCAGCCAGCTTTGTTTTGCTGGCTGAGGAACTCTGGGAGTTGAAGTCCACAAGTCTTTTAAGAGCCAAGATTGAAGACTCTGTCTTAAGGAATTGGAAGTTGTAGTCAACAGTACATAAAATGGCAGAATAACACAGAGCAATGTATTTGAAAAGGTTTTATTTTGCATTTCAGGACAGCTTAGTCCTGAAATAGAAGTCTTATAGTCAGTCAAGGAGGCTTCTCTTTGGAAAAAAAATATATTGAAAAATCACTGTTATCATTTAGAAAGGCAAAACAGAGAGGTAGGTACTTGATAACTTGTACCTGTTTTTGGTTGGGCATTAGTCTTACATTGCAATTTTCTTCTTTAAAAAAATATTAAAACTTTTACAGAGAATATAAAAAAGAATCCAAAATAGAGAGGAGAGCGAGGTGGGGGGGGGAGAGAAAGAAAGAGAAAGAGAGAGAACAGAAATGCAGTGGGGGAAAAATAGGAAAAATAAGCATATATGTTTACACATTTCTCACTCTATGATTATAAAAAGCTGAAATTTTTCTATTATCCATTTCCCCCCTAATCATCAGAATCACAAATCATAAGTGCATTTTTTTCCTTTTATGCAAAAAATCTATTGGCATTTCTAGTCAACCATAAATGAAGATATTGTCTTTTCTCTCATCAAAAAAATTAATTTAGCTATCTCTGCCAGCATTGCATCTTTTACCCTGCATTTTCCTACCAACTTCAGAGAAGAAATGCACAACAGACATAGTTACTGATAGACTTGGAGGTGATATGCAAGGCCATGCATTCCTTAGGCTTTTCTTTAATCTGACAGTGCGATAAGCACCAAAAGTGAAAAGAGGAAAATAAAAGTGGGAGGAAAAAGAAAGAGAGAGAAGGTAAACAAATACTGATCAGAATACAATTATCTTCTTTACTGGAGATAGAAAGTGTTTTCAAGGTACTATTCCCAAATCAATTTATTTTACTGAGTTATTTTGCAATGTTCAGAATTTAAGATACTGAGTTCTTTCACAACTGGTCCCATCCCATTACATTCCATCTGTAAGGAAAGAGAGGAACAAAGTTCTGTGGCCACCATTACTTTGCTACAATTATGTGACACACATCATCCATGTCTCCCCTTAATTGTATACACCAGGACAGGTGTAAAAAAGTTTCCTTACAGATAGGCAGCTTGCAGAGCAGAGCACTGCAAGCTGAGGCACTGGTGGACACAGTTACTTTGCTAAACATGCTATCTGTTGTGGTCTGCCAGCAGCCTGCGGACCTGGCAACGGAGTCAGACAGTGAGGAGGCTGGGGAGGACAATGGGCCAGTCCTGGAGTCAGGGGAAGGTCCAGACAAAGGCTCTGCAACGGAGGCAAAGAGGGAGCCAGGTCATCTGGGAGCGATGTGCGGACTCTGGAGCAGGGGTAAAATGCTCCCGGTTTGGACCGGCTCGAGCGATCCGGTAGCGATGGTGGCTGCTGGTTCGGAGGACCGGTAGCTGAGATCGGCAGAGCCTTTAAACTTAAAAAACATTTTTTTAAAGGCTCCTCTGGCGATCTCACCTGAGTTCCTCATCAGCAGAACCTTAAAAAACATGTTTTCTGTAGAAAACATGTAGAAAACCTCCTTTTAAGAGATTCTAAGGCACTTACCTGATTACTGATCGAACACATGGCTTTTTTCCCAGCCCGAAAGCCCCAGTTTCACTTTCAGCACCAGACAGAATCAGTTGCTTAGCTAATCTATTTCATCACTGAGCAATTAATGCTGGCTGGCTTTGCTGGCTGAGGAACTCTGGGAATTGAAGTCCACAAACCTTAAAGTTACTAAGGTTGGAGTAACTGAACTAAAAAATATAATAATAAAATAAAATAATAAAATAAAATATTTGTGCAGCTTTCTGAGATTTGGTGTTTTTCTGTAGTGTTTCACTCTAACTACACAAACACACAAAATCTCAGAAAACTGTATGTGGTATTTTGTGTGTGTGTGTGTGTGTGCGTGTCAGTTGTGTTGTGTTGTGTGTGTGTAAAATGTGAAAGTTGGTTTTTGAGCTTTTTTTGGCTGTGTGAAGTGTGAAGTGCAGCTGCTTTTACATTGTGTGTGAATCAGTTGTGTTGTGTTGTATTGTGTGTGTGTAAAGTGTGAAAATTGGTTTTTGGTACCTCTTATTGTTTTTTATACTTTATTTTTATTATTTATTATTATTGGCCACATCCACCCAGTCCTCTGACCACCAAGCCCCGCCCACCAATTAAGCCACAACCAGTAGGAAAATTTTTTAGATTTCACCCCTGCTCTGGAGCCTCCAGAGGCGGACAGCAGAGGAGCCTGTTCCTAGTGCATGCATGAGAAGAGTTGCCAGAAGCCAAGAGCAGCTGAAGAAAAAGGACAACTCAGGAGTAAGGCCAGAAGATGATTGGCCATTCCCATAAGGCTTAAAAGAGCAGAAACGAGCTGTTGGGTTCTTTGTAGAAAAGCAACATTGATTTCTGTGCTTCTTGTCAGCGTCTCTTGAACTTTGTGGGGGTTTTGCCAAGAAAAGCCTGATAAATTCTTATCAGATTGGTGATAAGGCCAACGAGCTGGTTATTAAGAATTTTGTTTTGGACTAAACTGAGAATGAATTAATTCTCAGCTGTTTTAATAAAATAAGTTGTTGAGGACTGAAGTGTTTAGTAATCACTACTTGGGCCTTGGTCACAACACTATCAGCCAGAACATGTTTTTATGCACGCCTAGCAGTCTTGTGCATCATACTTGCCAGCGTAGTCTGGATTGAAATAGGAAATCTCCCACACCAGCTGTTTTCAGAGAAAGTATGTGTATGAGACAAAGTGAGCAATAGCAAACCAGGGATTGAAGAATGAGCAAGAATGAGTAAAGCAAGTGAAACTGACGAGCAGAGCACAAGAAAATATTGTGAGGCAAATAAGAGACAGGCAGATGAGCAAGACGAGACAAAAGCAGGTGAGAAAAGGAGAAGAATGAATGGACAAGGAAAGGCCAAGCAAGAACATGAGAGAGAGAAAGCAATCAAGAGAAAGAAATAATCAAATTATCGACCACATGTTTGGGAATTTACAGGTAAATCAGGAGAGATGAACAGCCCCACTCACACCACAGATCATTTCTGACAAATGGATCTGGCCACTTTTAAAACTAATCTCCCCTTCCAGCTCTAACACCACTCCCAGTTAGTGAGAAGGACTAGTGTCAGGCCTGCAAGCCATCTTTTTCGTTGAATCTTCAGGCCTACCACATTTACTACTGTGGGAAACTGGGAGGGGGGGATTGTATGGAGCCAGGGTGATATTTAGCCATAATAACATTCCTTTCTCAGAAAGTCAAGGCCATCTCAGAAAGTCAAGGCCATGGTTTATTGATGGACAGGACCACATGGGTTTGAGGTCCTGGGCAGCTGAACACATGGAAGAGAAAGAGAGAGAAAGAGAGAGAGAGAGAGAGAGAGAGAGAGAGGCAGACAGAGACAGAGACACACACACAGAGAGAAAGACACAGGGAGAGAGAGAAAAAGAGAGAAAAAGAAAGAGAGAGATAGAGATAGAGACAGAAAGAGACAGACACAGGGAGAGAGAAAGAGAGAGACAGGGAGAGAGAGACGGGGAGAGAGAGAGAGACAGGGAGAGAGAGAGAGAGACAGAGAGAGACACAAGGAGAGAGAAAGAGAAAGAGAGACAGACAGACAGACACAGGGGTGGGAGAGAGAGAGAGAGAGAGAAAGAGACAAGAGAGACACAGGGAGAGAGAAAGAAAGAGAAAGAGAGAGACAGACACGGAGAGAGAGAGAGAGTGACAGGGAGAGAGAGAGAGAGAGAAAGAGACAGAGAGACACAGGGAGACAGAGAGAAGGAGAGAGATAGAGACAGACAGCGAGAGACAGACAGAGGGAGAGAGAGAGAGAGAGATAGAAAGAGAGAGATAGAGACAGACAGAGACAGACAGACACAGGGAGAGAGAGAGAAAGAGAGAGACAGAGACAGCCTGCCTGCCTTGGGCCTTGCCCTTGAACTTCCTGTTCCTGTGCAAGAAATACATTCTATTGGTTGTCGTCAGACTCCCATGGGGCTATGCAGGGGTCATAGCTAATTTTTGTTAAGTTATCTGAATTAAGTTTGATTGAGGGCCTGGACTCTCTGAGATGATGTCATGAGGAGGCTTGTGTCCTGAAAGGGTGTTGGGCCATTCCTATTGTATCTTCAAGACTTTCCTAGTTTGGATCTTGAGTGAGGCTTGATCCTACCATTCTACCTAATTCTGCCTTTTGTTCAAAATATCCTGTCTTGAAGGGATCACCAAACCTGCATTACTAAGAGCTGGCCTCAGTTTAGTATCAGGTGTGGGGGCCCAGGGAACTGTGGCTCTGAGTTTGTTTCCAAGAGCATGTTTCTCAATTTCTCATCCAGAGGAATAGAATAGAATAGAATAGAATAGAATAGAATAGAATAGAATAGAATAGAATAGAATAGAAAATATGGGTTGGATTGGATTGGATTGGATTGGATTGGATTAATTGGATTGGATTGGATTGGATTGGATTGGATTGGATTGGAGTGGAGTGGAATGGAACGGAACGGAACAGAACAGAACAGAACAGAACAGAACAGAACAGAATAGAATAGAATAGAATAGAATAGAAAATATGGGTTGGATTGGATTGGATTGGATTGGATTGGATTGGATTGGAGTGGAATAGAATAGAATAGAATAGAATAGAATAGAATAGAATAGAATAGAATAGAAAATATGGGTTGGATTGGATTGGATTGGATTAATTGGATTGGATTGGATTGGATTGGATTGGATTGGATTGGATTGGAGTGGAGTGGAATGGAATGGAATGGAATGGAATAGAATAGAATAGAATAGAATAGAAAATATGGGTTGGATTGGATTGGATTGGAGTGGAATAGAATAGAATAGAATAGAATAGAATAGAATAGAATAGAATAGAATAGAATAGAATGGAATTTTTTGTTGGCCAGGTGTGATTGGACACACAAGGAATATGTCTCGGTGCTATTCTATTCTATTCTATTCTATTCTATTCTATATGTTAAGTGTTGTCTCATTAAGAGTTAAATTTGTACCCTATGACTATCATTAAGTGTTGTAAGTGTTGTATCTTGATGAAGGTATATTTTCTTTTATGTACACTGAGAGCATATGCACCAAGACAAATTCCTTGTGTGTCCAATCACACTTGGCCAATAAAAAAAAAAAAATTCCATTCCATTCTATCTTGCCCTGCACCTGGATGGCTGGACCTGGGAGGCATCTTCAGTTGGGATGGTGCCTAGATTGGACCAGGTGATGGACATGTGGGTGTTGGGCAGGGATTTGAACTTTCCTTTGGGTGGGGAAAACCTGGAAGCTTTCAGACTCAGGTTTTACCAGGTGTGCCAACATGACATCTCTAATAAAATGGAACTCTGAGGAAACTCAAGCCTCGGAGTTTTCTTTCATTGGGGGTGTTACTTGGAATCCTGACATTAGTGCATTATTTTTTCTCCCACTGACAGGAAATCCACCAACTGCATTCCTTAACTTGTCACAAGCACTAAAGCTTTTAGGACAGCACCACTCATTTACCTTCTGATTCAGGCAGATTACAGTTCAGCTGTCAGAACAAAGCATATTTGCAATAGTGGCAAATATCTGTAGCTGGGCTGGAGGATGAGGGTGGAGGTTCATTCTCTGAGCTTGTGGGTTGGTTTCTGAATGTTTCGTTACCACGTTAGTTAACAACTTCAGCAGAATTTAGAGTGTGTCAGTGTTGACATCTGCTTATAAGGGCTTTGTGTGGAGGGATTGTACATGCACAAAACCCTTATAAGCAGAAAAACACCAACACTGACATCCCCTAAATTCTCCTGAAGATATTACAGTACTTAGCCTGGTAATGAAATATTTGGAGACCAACCCACAAGCTTGGAGAATGAACTTCCACCCTCACAAAGCATATTACCCTAACATATTTTTAGGTTGCTTTGTGGAAAGCTTATACTGACTGCGCCACAGAGAAGGTAGTCTGGTGTATCTTCCATAATCCATGAGATTTTATAAAGGTGGTCCTAATCCTACAATTTAGGCAGAGGTGGTATTCAGCTGGTTTGAACCAGTTCACCCAAATTGGTAGCAGAGATAGTGGGTTGGCCCGCCCACCCACCCCGGCTCTATGCTGTCCTATTTAGCCATGTTTTTGAGGCTGGGCACATGTGTGGAAGGCGTGCACCAGGTGTGGGTTCTACTTACCTTTACTATTGGTTCGCATTGTGCCCGTGCACGAGCGCGCATGTGCAGAAGAGTTTTAATGGCGTTTGGGTCAGTGGGCGGAGCCTCCTGCTGGTTTTACTACCGGTTTTATAGAACTGGTCTGAACCGGGGGCAACCCACCACTGGTGCGCGCATGAGCAAAGCGCATGTGTAGAAGGCCCGGAGAAAGTGTGGAAGGTACGTGCGCATGCGAAGCGAGTGTGCGCACGCAGGGCGAACCGGTGGTAACAATATCTGAAACTCACCACTGAACTCAGGGCTTTAGCTAGACCCCTTTTGGAATACTGTATCCAATTCTGGAGCTCTCACTTAAAAAATAGTAAGATTGAGCAAATCTAGAGACAGGCTACAAAAACAGTCCACGGTCTGAGGAACAAAACGTATCAGAAGAGATTGAAGGAACGGAATATGTACAGAGGGCAGAAGGGAAAGGGCAGTGACCTGACTGAAACTTTAAAATATATTAAAGGTGTAAATAAGGTTCTAGAAAGTAGCATTTTCAATACTGAGAAAAATCCAAACAACACAGGGGCATAACCCCAAACGGAAAGGAGGGAAATTGAAAAGTAATTTTAAAAAGTATTACGTCACAGAAAGAATAATGAAATCTTGGAACTAACTTCCAGTGAAGGTAGTGGCTCATCATCAGTAACCGAGTTTAAACTTGCTTGAGATAAACACATGTCCATCATCCAACAAAAATAATAATAAAAAAAATCTCAAATAATAGTCTTGAGGGCCCATTTGGTATTTTTCTGCTGTCAGTTTTCTATGTTTCTAAAATCATGTGCACCTCATTCCATGGAATGTTCCTTAACCCATTGCAATATTGGGTGGGGAGCTCTGGCCCTTGTCTTGTGTAAATACTCTGTGAAAGTCCATAACATGAAGTCCTTCTGAAGATCCCTGAATGGAGAACTTTCCTACTGGAACTCAATATCGACTGAATTTTACTGTGAGAAACTATACTGTGTATAGCCTAGCAATACTTTGCATTGCATACAAAAGAAAACTTTGATTCTGATCAGAGGTATGTAAAAAAGAGGGAAGATTTGAATCATGCAATTGCAGCCCCCATCTTAACTACCGAAAGCAGGATGAGCAGCTGATGATTCAATGAGGCAGGAGGTTAGTAGATATAAATGACACTCCCACTACCCCTTTAATCCTAAAACTTGTCCCCCCAAAATCCTAGAAATTCTAGAGCCAAGATGGTTTTTTGTTTGTTTGTTTGTTTGTTTGTTTATTTATTACATTTATATAGCCACCCATCTTTCAACCAACTCTGGGCGGCTCTGAAGCTTAACTCAAACCAATTAGGGCAACTGAAGTGTTTGATACCATCTGTTGTGTGTGGTTAATTCCCAAGGTGTTTAGCATCACTTTTCTACCAAAGCAGGTTTGTCTCATTTTTGTTCCTGCTCTTTTGTAATATGTTGAAAGGAAGCTTTGTGCAAGTTCTTTGCTTAAAGGTGCTTCCACTGTTTTGCATTGTTCACTCCAAGTATTATCAACATCTGGATGTTTGCTATGTCACATTTATAATTCAGAAACTCTTCTCCATCACTTGTTTCATTGTGATTCCCCCTCCACTGCATGTCTCAGGAATCATGTTTAACACAGATGATCAAAATGCTTGTCATAACACCCCCCTTCTCTACTCATTTTAATGTAGAAATAGTACTTAATCATGTTAACATCCTGTCCCCTGTATTTAGAGTGGCCATTCTCTCATATTTCCAGGCAAAATGTATCTTTGTGTGATCTCTGCCTGCCTATGTACACACTTCAGTTCCTCTAATTGAATGGACCAAGCCTCTTTCAATCTGATTTATAAACCAGTTAAACTGGTTGGAAGCCAGCAGCCACCTGGATCTTAATACACAATGCCTGGGAATTTTCCCCAAATAATATAGTTAGGCTGCAAGCAGCAGTAGACACCCACAAGAAGCTTTCATATGTCTCACACCCTTCCCTCCAACTACCAGAAGGACATCTGTTTCTTAAAAACAATTTTTAGCAGCATGCTTGAAGTCAACATTCAGTCTGCATAAACGTGTGGATTAATGCATGTATTTGAATGCAGTGTCCCTTGAGTTTTGCAGAAATTCTCTGAATGCTTGCGATGAAGTTCTGAGTTCAGAACCAAGTTTAAGGCATAGAAAATGTGCATTCAAGAATGTAATACATTTTTTGAGGGAATGTATATATATGAATCTTTTCCAAACAAATGCATTTGGAAACTGAAATATGAATTTGCTGATGTTGTTTTTAATAAAAATGCACCTAACTGCAGTAGGTGGACACAGGATTTATGAATGAGCCTATGCGAAATTAACATGCATTATATATGCATTTCTTCTTAACTGTTGCAATGTGTTTCAAGCAGTAGGATAATTGCTTTTCTTTGGCTGACTGGAACAGCATAAGCAGATCAAACCAGATTTAAGCTTTGTTTTTTAATTCTCTTGTATGCTGTTCTTTACTGGATACGTAACACAGCAACTTTTCATGGCAAATAAGAGTTCAAGTGTATGCCTGGGAAGATAACACCCTGGAAAGTAAACTAAAGGCTTTAGATTTTGCTCTCTTTAGCTGAAGTCCAAGCCAAGCATAGAATAATAATAAACTTAATGTTAACCGCTTTAATCTAGATTGCAGAAAATATGACTTCTGCAGCAGAATCATCAGTGCTTGGAACACTTTACCCGACTCTGTGGTCTCTTCCCATAATCCCAAAAGCTTCAACCAAAAACTTTCTACTATTGACCTCACCCCATTCCTTAGAGGACCATAAGGGGCGCGCATGAGAGCACAAACGTGCCTACTGTTCCTGTCCTATTGTTTTACTTTTTCTTCTTCTTATATATATATATATATATGCTTATACCTTCTAATATTTACTTATATATATGTTTATATACTATATAATCTTTTGTATGATACCTATATATATTGTTGTGACAAAATAAATAAATAAATAAATAAGAATATATGTTTTATATCAGATCAGCCCACCAGAGAGACAGCTGCATGTTGCTTTCCTGAATTGGCAGGAATTTGGCTCTTTAAGGATTCTTCCAGATCTATGGCTTTTTCATATCATAAACTTGGTGTCAGACTCCCCTAAGGCAGCCACATAGTTGGCTAATACTCAAAGAGAGAAAACAAGGAACAAAATCCTTATTGTAGCTCAGGATCTATAGCCGTTACAACAGTTGAACCAGAACATAAAGTTGCTCCTAATTCCAATACAACATCCTCTTTTTCCCCAAGTCTATAGTTGGGCAACAGACTTCTCACCTTCTGTTTCTCACATAAAGTGTTAATACTACAGCGGTTGCCTGGTTTCATGTTCCACATCCCTAATCACTAAGATTCCTGTATTTCCAATATAAGAAAATAAGATTGTGATGTTGACATTGTGTGTGATCTTTAAAGAACTCATCATGTTGGATCATTTCACACAGTATGTCTGGAACACATACCACATTTCAGACATCAATACAATTGAGCGTGTCCAGAAATATTTTACAAGAAGAGTTCTCCACTCCTCTGAATACAACAAGATACCTTATGCCACCAGACTTGAAATCTTGAATTTAGAAAACTCAGAACTCTGCCGCCTTCGACAGGACCTGTGTTTAACTCATAGAATCATCTATTGCAATGTCCTTCCTGTTGAAGACTACTTCAGCTTCAATCATAACAATACAAGAGCAAACAATAGATTTAAACTCAATGTTAACCGTTTCAATCTTGATTGCAGAAAATACGACTTCTGTAACAGAGTTATTAATACTTGGAACACACTACCTGACTCTGTGGTCTCTTCTCAAAATCCCCAAAGCTTTAACCAAAAACTCTCTACTATTGACCTCACCCCATTTCTAAGAGGTCTATAAGGGGCATGCATAAGAGCACAAATGTGCCTACCGTTCCTGTCCTATTGTTTCCTTTCATTATATCCAATGGCATAGGGCCGGGTTATTTACGGGACCGCCTACTGCTACCAGATACCTCTCACCGACCCGTGCGCTCTCACAGAGAGGGACTCCTCAGGGTGCCGTCAGCTAGGCAATGTCGTTTGGCGACGCCCAGGGGAAGGGCCTTCTCTGTGGGGGCTCCCGCCCTCTGGAATGAACTCCCCCCAGGACTCCGTCAACTTCTGGACCTCCGAACCTTCCGTCGCGAGCTCAAGACACATCTATTTACCTGTGCTGGACTGGCCTAGATTTTAAATTTATAGGGGTTTTAAATTGGTTTTAATATTTATATTTCTATTTTTAATAATTGGGCATTAGAATAAGTTTTTTAATGATTATTTTAATTTGTATATAGATGTTTTATATGCCTGTGAACCGCCCTGAGTCCTTTGGGAGATAGGGCGGTATACAAATTCGAATAATAAATAAATAAATAAATTAATTAATATAGCTATTACATACTTATGCTCATATATATGCTTATATATTATATAGTTATTATCATGCTTATGCCTATATATACTGTTGTGACAAAATAAATAAATAAATAAATAAAAATAAAAAATAAGTATGTTGAGACAATGGCTAGTATTCCTATTATAGCCTGAACTATAAGATACCCAACTCCTTTCTAGCTTTGGACTCTTCCTCATGGCTAAATCAACATGCATTCTTCCAGTCTGGGAATAAAAGAAAGGCATATTACAAATTTTGTGCTGCTTCAGTCTGTACTCTAATCTGTCTCAAGAAAAGTGGGGGGAAAAATATAAAAATTACTTCAGCAACATCATACAAAGAAAACGTATATAAGATGTTTTACAGGTGGCATCTCCCACCCACAAGTTTAGCAAGAATAAGTAAAAAATACTCTTCAATGTGCTGGAAATGTGAGGTAGTCCCAGGAACCTTCTACCGTATGTGGTGGGAATGCCCAAAGGCCAAACATTTTTTGCATCAAATAAGGTGTTGGCTGGAAGTGATTTTAACATTAAAAATAGAAGTTAAACCGGAACTTTTCTTATTAGGTATTATAGAGGGCAAATATAACAAGAATACAATCTATCTAATATTACACATATTAACAGCAGCAAGAATAGCTTTTGCCCAAAAATGGAAGAGCAAAGAAGCCCACTCGGAAGAAGTGCTAATTAAAATCCTTAATTGTACAGAAATGGACAGACTTACCTCGGAGTTCAAGGATAAAAGTGAAACAGTGTACTATGAAATCTGGACTAAATTTTATGAATGGTTGGACAGGAAGAGGAATGCTAAGATGAAGGTGTAGTGAATGTCTAGAAATGGGTATGTCAAGGTATGTAAACTTGTATGTGAGATATGATTATACTGAGTATGGATGTAGCTGTTTAGGAGGAATTAACCTATATACTTGACATGTAAGAAATAATGTAAATTTGTACAAAGATAAAGAAGTATATTATGTATTAGCTTAAATTTGACGACAATGTTTAAAACCAGAGACGTTAACCATGTCCATTGTTTTTAATTTGAATTACTAATAAAAAACTTTTTTAAAAAAAGAAGAAGGCTTGCAAGTGTCCTTATCCTCATTGCTTTAATCTGTGATAAATTAAGGCATCAGTTGGTTGAGTCCCCTGGCTTTATTTCCTTTAACACCCACCAGTAGCAGCTGACAGGAAAAAAACACTATCCATTATTGTAAGGTGGGTAAGAATGGCCAGGTGCTGAGGTCAGAGTTACTTAGTTGAGTAAAAGGTTGTTAAAACACTGCAGGCTGGCAACCCATCACTCAGCCTGTTTCTGAACACGTACCTACTGAATTTTTGGAGGACTGCTAGAATATGTCCCCAAGTTGCCAGCTGACATATCAGTGGGTCTGAGAAAATAAGTGACTCAGTGGGAGGATGCTCACATAACACTTTGGAAGAGTTCCATTCCCACTTCATTCATCTATCCTCCTCACTAATGGCCAGGCTATTTTTACTGATAGATTTACTGATCTTCCTGTCCCAGGAACTAAAAGGGAAACTGTTAAAACTCTTGTCACTTTCATACAGCGCCAAATATATCCCACGCTGAGAACTGTTGCAGAAAACGTTTAATGCACTCATTTGGGATGAATCAACAATACATCTCTTTTCTTTTCTTTTTTTTTAAAAAAGTTTTTTTTCTTTTCTTATACACATATTGTAAATGTACATTTTCTTATTTATAGATAATCATACATATTATCTCTAAAGAAAGCACAAAAATAAAACATTTTAATTGCATTTGGAGTTGCTCTTCTACCCTTTCTTTCCCTCTGTTTTACAACAAACCTTCTACTCCTCTTTTCCCTCCCTCCTTCTACTCCTTTCCTACCTTCTTCCTCCTCCACTCCCTCCTCATACCTACTTCCTCTACCTCTCCCCCATTCCTCTTCTCTTTCCCTCCTTTCTCACCTTCTCTCCTACTTTTAACCCCTAATTTATCTTCCTCTCCTTCTCCTTCCCTCTCTCTCCTTCACCTCCTCTATCTTACCCTCTATTCCTCTCTTCTTTCTTTCTCCTTTGTTGTATGATATTTTCCTTGTTTGGTAACCGAGCAACTCCAGTCTTCTGATATTATATACTTTTCAGTTTCTTTTCTATTTTACCCAATCTATCATTTCATAATTGTACATTTATATTTATAATCTTCTCTTCTTCCCCCATCCCCCTTTTCCATTTACTCTGGCGATATCTGGGTTTCTATTTCTTCATTGTAATTGATCTCATTTAATTTCCATTTATTAACATTGTTTATCTACCTATCATCTTTTATTTCTGTCTCTTTTCTAACCATACGTAGAATCTTTCCCATGTCTTGAAATATACCGATTCCTCTTTATCTTTTATTCTTAAAGTTAATCTATTCATTTCCACACAGTGTAAAATCTTTTTAATTACTTCACCTTCTGATGGGATTCTCTCTAACTTCCATTTTTGTGCAAATACAATTTTTCCTGCTGTTATTACATGTATAATTAAATACATTTCTTCTTTGCTATATCTTTCTGGCAAAATACCCAATAAGAAAATTTCTGGCTTTAATTCTATATATTTTTGTAGTATATATATAATACATCTCTTTTCTAGCTTAAATTGGGAAGGCTTTTTTTAAAAAACAGATTGATCTACAGTATTTTGAAAAATCACTGCTCGTGTCTTTCATAACAGGTTTGGTGGTCTTTGAGAAGGCTGCTAAACCAATATGTAAGGAGAAAACTCATGCCTGGAGCAGCCCCAGTCATCCAATAAGAACTCTGCAAAAACCAGCTCCTGAGAGTGTCATTACCTTGAGTGTGAAGGAGGCACCACAGACCATTTGTACACCAGCTGTGTTAGAAAAGGTGGCAAACACTACTTTAAAACTGGTAGGACAAATTTAGGCATCCTCCAAGGTGGTCTGTGAATGGGACAGTCTTTTTTAAGGCTGCATGATGGAGATCATGTGCAAGAACCCTCAAATTTAGCGTTGTATGTAAACTAACCTCTTAATCAGATGTCCAGCTCATCAGTATTCTCTACTCTGGGCAGAACTGCCACTTCATCTTGGCCTTCACTGTCTCCTGACCGATGAGGCTGAATTATGTTGCTTTTCCCCATGTTGGCTGGGGAATTCAAGGAGCTGAAGTCTATGCATCTTTAAGTGGACAAGATTTAGAAACCCTGGTCTTATATAATGCTGTGACATAGCCAGCATTAAAAAGGCCATGAATTCACTGCATTGACTGCCTCCTTACTTCTGAGATGGGGAAGAATCAGAGAAAAATAGAAATAAAGCAGCATAAACAGGAAAATCAAGATTGAAAAGGAACACTAAAAAAACATATTTTCAATATTTGGTCGGAATAAGGGAGATGTTTCATGTCTCCTGAAAATGAAAACGAAAAGCATTACAGGCAAATATATTCAGCAGTTTTTGAATGTCTACTTCTTTTTTACCACAAAAAAGAAAAAGGAATCACTAATTCTGGTTTCTCAAAACATCCCATATTCCTCACTGTTAAAAAAGGGGGACAAAATGACATCAAAAGGTCCTTTATTGACATGGATGTTAAAACTGCAGGAGCAGTGAAATGCAACTGCCTGAGCCTTGTGAGATGGTGGTGTTCACCTTTCCTCTGTGTTGTTGCTGCACAATTCTTACCTACGTGGTGTGCACGTAACTTGAAAAGGAATGTCTCTATTTCTCTGTTTCTACAGAGTGTCTCGCACATTCTGGTGTTGATATCCTATTGGGATCTCACAGCCATATGCTATTACAGTATAAATAATTCAGAAAAAGAAAGCCATCTGGTCCTTCAATTATGAATGAGTCCCTTTTATTTATAAATGGTTGGACTACTGGCTACAGTCCCTCTGGGAGATTTCCTTTAATGCAAAACCTAGGATTGTCGAAACATAAAATCATATACCAGGCAGGACCATTTAGTCTATCTCATCCCACACCTCATTCCATTCAGGAATCCAAATTAAATTTTTCCCCAACAGATGGCTGTCTAGTCTGCACTCAACACCTCCAGGGAAAGCAGGCCTACCACTCCTTGGGCAATTGGTTTTATTATTTCTTTATTTGTCTCATTTAGAGGGCCACCCACCTGACATGCAACTCAGGGCAGTGTACACATAAAGCAACTAGCAACTAGCAACTAGCAAAAGAATACAATATATTGCGCTCTATGACACCTGAGACAGCTCAAACCACCAGAAACAATCAGTTATGAAAGGTTCACAAAATCTCCAGACCTTCAGAGCCTTTAGGAAGGCACACAAAATCAAGCCATTCTGATATTAGGAGGAATGCTGTTCCATAGGACAGGCAGAGCAACAGAAAAGACTGTTGCTGCCAGATGTTGCTGCTTAAGTGATGGGACCTGGAGTGGGCCATCCCTGTCAGGTCCTGTCAGATGGACAGAAGTCATTGGACAGGGGCGAGCCTGCAAAGAACAATATCCAGCTTCCATTGATGAGTTATTATTTAAGATTGCCTTTTTCTAACACTCAGTGGGCATCTACTTTCCTGTAACAAAACAGAGTAACAGAATTGGAAGTCTTTAGAAGTCTTCTAGTTCAACCCCCTACTCAAGCAGGAATCCCTACACCATTTCAAACAAGTGGTTGTCCAATCTCTACTTAAAAACCTCCGGTGATGAAGCACCCACAACTTCTGAAGGCAAGCTGTTCCTCTGATTAATTGTTCAGGAAATTTCTTCTTATTTCTAGATTGGTTCTCTTCTTGATTGGTTTCCATTCATTGCTTCTTGTCCTGCTTTCAGTGCAATGGAGTCTAGGTTGACCCCCTCTTCTTTGTGCAGCCCCTTAAATATTGGAAGAATGCTATCATGCCAACCTTAGTCCTTCTTTTCATTAAACTAGATATACCCTATTCCTGCAACTGTTCTTCATGTATTTTAGCCTCCAGTTTCCTAATCATTTTCTCAGTACTCTTTGTAGAGTCTCAACATCTTTCTTTTTATATAGTGACGGTCAAAACTGGATGCACTATTCCAACTTAAGTCCACTACCACTTATGATACCATTATTCCACTGGAATACTTTTGGATTTCTGGATAGAGCTCTGATCCAGAGATGGAGGGGCAAATGGGAATAATGGTTCAGATTCTGTTTCTGAGGAATCTTAGGAATCTTTCTAAAAGGCAAGGATTTGCAAGACTTTGCTTAACCCAGCATAGGAAATCTTTCTTTTTGCTATGTAAATAGTTCTACAAAGCCAAGCAATGTACTAATAATACATGTCATTGTTTGTGGGAGTTCAAAGAATAGTGTATTATCTTGATTAAACATGACTGTGGTATTATTCCCATATTGCCAATAGTAGATTGAGTCTAAAGTCAGTTTGAGTCTAAAGCTGAGAAAGGAATACAGCGGCTTATCTAAAACTACACCACCCATCAGGTGATTTATTTACTTATTTCACACATTTTATATAGCTGTCCATCTGTGTGCAATCAATCATTAAAAGAAAATCATAACTATTAAAACACTTTAAAATTAACTAAAAACCAAGGTAAATAAGATAATAAAAAATAAGGTTGTAGGAGAACACCCATCTAAACACAACAGAATCATTGTGCAGGTTCCCCATGTGATCCACAAGGTTGCTGAAAGAATCACATTTTCAGAAACTTTCAAAAAGCTAATAGGAATGAGGCTAACTCCAACTTGGGAGTGTGTGTGTGTGTGTGGGGGGAATTATGTTCCAGAGGGTGGGGGCCACAGCAGAAAAGGCATGTTGTCAGGGTCCCATCACATGAAGCACTTTAGCAGATTGAACTTATAACATATCCCTGTTGCTCAAGGTTGGGCTCCTGGGGGTTTGCAGGGGTTCAGAAGAACCTCTAGTTAAGATTCTGTGCAGTTCGGAGAACCCCCAAATCCCACTCCTGGCTGGCCCCACCTACCCTACCCCACCTCTCCCAGGAGTCACCACATGGCCCGTTTTGAATGCAGGTAAGTGCTGGGCACATGCAGAGGCTTGGGGAGGGCAAAAAACAGGCCTACCGAAAGTACTGGAGCCTAGGGAGGCTGTTTTTGCCCTCCCGGAGGCTCGATAAAAGCCTCCAGAGCCCAGGGAGGGCAAAAATGCTCCCCACCATGGTGCAGGAGGCCGACTAGGCCACGTCCACCATGCCCCCCCCCCCCAGCAACTGGGCAGAGAACCCCTTGCTAAAAGTTTTGAAGCCCACCCCTGCTGTTGCTGGACATGATAGGATAGATAGATAGATGTGATTAGATAGAGACGGTCTTTCAAATAATGTGGACCCATGTCATGTAGGGTGATGCCGGGGTGAAATTCAAAATTTTTCCCTACCAGTTCTGTGGGCATGGCTTGGTGGGTGTGGCAGGGGAAGGATACTGCAAAATCTTCATTCCTCCCCCCCCCACTCCTGGGGGAAGCATATTGCAAAATCCCCATTCCCTCCCCACTCTGGGGCAAGCCAGAGGTGGTATTTGCCGATTCTCCAAACTAGTCAAAATTTCCGCTACCGGTTTTCCAGAACCTGTCAGAACCTGCTGAATTTCACCCCTGGGTGATGCCCATGTCACCACCCAGGGTGATCAGGTTCCTATTTGCCCTTTTGGGCTGATGTGGGCATGCGTTCACTGCTCTGAACCCTGGGGACTCTCCTCCACTATTATCCTTTATACTCCTCCCTATCACTGCTCCATCATTGCATTGGCTGATGACATTCAGAAACTGGAAAGGCAGCAAAGCTGAAGGTTTATTTTGCTTAATGTGTGCTACATATGCAGTACATATACTAAAATTGGAGATATGTGAACTCAGGGGAATATATACGGGTATAGTTTCTACTAACGTTAAGAACAGATGGATGATCCTTGAATTCAGCTGTGGAGAAAGGGCTTATGGTATTTCAGGAGAGCTAGTTTGACATTTCCATTTATTTTGTTTCATACATTTATATGTCTCCTGCCTAGCAGAGGTTCTGAGCAGCTAACCAGATTTAAAAATATCCGGTACATGGAAAATGATAAAAATAAAACATAAAGATGTAAAACATGCTGGTTTTCAGGGTTTTCTTAAAGACTATTTAGAACAGGTCAAACTAAATTTGTGGGAGGAAGTTGTTCCGTAGGGCAGGTGATGTGACACAGCAGCTACATCACCTATCCCAGGTGTTATGTATTCTTGTATGTACCTTTAAATATTTGGGCGGGAAATCAGCACGTTGCTGATTGGACGAAGCCGCCAGTAGAACTGTATAAAAGGAGAGGTTTTTCCCCCAGCCTGTTGCTGGGTTCACCCTATATTAAAGAGCTGTTGTCACTACCCTGGTCTCCAGCCTCGTTACTTCCAGAACTTAACACCAGGGGTGTCAAACACAAGGCCCGGTGGGGTGTGTGTGTGTGCTTAGATCTGGCCCGTGGGGTCACCATGGAAACAGCGAAGGACTGGCCCGCGGTGCCTCTGCCAGCAAAAATGGAGGTTGGGAGGGCCCCCTGCAACATTTTCACTGGCAGAGGGTTGCAGGAGGCTGTTGTAGCCAAAAACAGCTTGCAAGGTCCATGTGTGGCTCTCCTGAGTTCTGTTTTCACTGGCAGAGGGTTGCAGGAGGCTGTTGCAACCGAAAACGGAGCTCGCAAGGGCTGTGTGTGGCTCTTCCGATCTCTGTTTTTGCTGGCAGAGGGTTGCAGGAGGCTGTTGTAGCCAAAAACAACCTGCAAGGTCCATGTGTGGCTCTCCTGAGTTCTGTTTTCACTGGCAGAGGGTTGCAGGAGGCTGTTGCAACCAAAAACGGAGCTCGCAAGGGCTGTGTGTGGCTCTTCCGATCTCTGTTTTTGCTGGCAGAGGGTTGCAGGAGGCCATTGCAGCCAAAAACGGAGCTCGGAAACCTGTTTTTGCTAGTGGAGCACTTGGGCTACCACAGGTGCCTCCGACACAAGAGACATCAAGCTGGCCATGCCCACCCTGGCCATGTCCACCCCAGCCCCCTGAGGTCAAACACAACCCTGATGTGGTCCTCAATGAAATTGAGTTTGACACTCCTGACCTATCCCGTAAGGTAGCATTATGGGACCTGAAAGCCCTCCAGCCCTGTTGGATCCTAAAGGATGGGTAAAGATACCTGAAAGATGCAGCACCAAAGCAGCTGTGATGTATCTCTAAGGATTTTAAATGGCTTTCCTGAGAATCCTGTCCCCTTTGTTTCACAATTGGAAGTAATGCAGCTCTTCGTGTGATGTTTTTGATCGTCGGATGGGAAGGAGGCCTTCCTGCTCCACTCGCTGCCTTTCTCTGAGTTCTAGTAAGCAGTTTGGATTGGAAGCCTTACTGGATGATGGTATTTAGGAGGAAAACCAAGGATGCCTTCGCTTTTCATTCAGACAGTTTGATGGGTTGGGATGTGACAAGAGTTCAAGGTGCAATGTTTGTTTGTTTTTTTAAAAAATATCCATCACAGACTTCCATGCAGATCAGTTCAGTCCAGCAGAACAGATTCTTCATTTGTCATTCTTGGATCAAAATGAATTCTAAGTCACATTGTGGAAAAAAGTTAAAAAAAAAAAAAAGTGTATACACTGGGGAAATCTATACCAGAAGATATAAATAACAATCTTTGTTAACCCAGCATATTCAAAGGAATGCTGCTTTTTTAAAAAAACTATTAACAAATGTATATTAGAATGGTTGTTTCCAAACAGCATTCACTGATCAAAATTTAGAATAGATTGAAAAAATGATATAAAATATTGGGGGGAGCTTATATTAAAAGGTAAACTGGTAAAATTTATATTAACTATATTTATTAAGGAAGGTCATGTACAATATAGAAACTCAGTATAATTAGGGGAAAATGTAATGTTACAGATCTGTAAAAATCCCCCAAAGTGGACAGTTTTGAACAATTAATAACATTATAAAGGTAGAATGCTTGAGGGAGGGGCCAGTTCTCCCTTCTCATCTATAATGTACTTCATTTGCATAGCCCCTCCCCCACCCCAAACAGCAATGTCTGACAAATCGACCTAGCTGAGTATTTCCTAATTCAAGACTTTTCTCAGTTCAATTATTCACTCCCTGGCTTAATGAAATGATTTAGCTCTTAATCAACCCCATATTTAATTTGTCTTTTAGTCCTGCTGAGTAAGTGCTCCAGAACCAATGCTGCTGGGCTCTATGGCTGATGTTTTATGCACAAACACTTATTTTTGAAACATTGCCTTCGGTGAGTAACCAGAAATTATTTCAAGGCCTAGAACAGACATGCCAGTCCTGATGCATGTAGCTGGAAGTGAGGTAAGGCTTATTCACAATTCTCAGGGGAGACGTCTTGATGACACAGATGCCCACCAGACTTGCAGGGAGGTTGAGAGGATAAGCCAACTCATTCACTTTGCAAATGCAACTCTTATAAATAAAGGTAAAGGTTCCCCTCACACATACGTGCTAGTCATTCCCAACTCTAGGGGGCGGTGCTCATCTCCGTTTCAAAGCCGTAGAGCCAGCACTGTCCGAAGACGTCTCCGTGGCCATGTGGTTGGCATGACTAAACGCCAAAGGCGCATGGAACGCTGTTACCTTCCCACCAAAGGTGGTCCCTATTTTTTCTACTTGCATTTTTTTACGTGCTTTCGAACTACTAGGTTGGCAGAAACTGGGATAAGTAACAGGAGCTCACCCCGTTATGGGCACTAGGGATTCGAACTGCTGAACTGCTGACCTTTCAATCAACAAGCTCAGCATCTTAGCCACTGAGCCACCACCTGCCTTCCTCTTATAAATAGAAATACATATTTCTGGGATTTAAGATGCTTCGACCCGCCCATCAACTTCTTTGCTTTTCCTTTGTAGAAAACTGAACTTGTCCTTAGGATTCAAGGTATTGAATCTTTATTCCAAGTACTTTGTCTTTTTCTTCCAACATGAGTGGCATTTTTATCTCAATTTTTCCTTCAACTCTTCCAGGAAGTTATAGTATTATCCCAGACTCTGTCTCCTTTTTGATGTAATTGACCTTCACAACAATCTTTGAGGTAAGTTAGATGGAGGGACACTGAGTGGTCCAATCTTGAATAGTTTAAAGCAGTATTTCTGAACCTTGGCCAGTTGAAAACGTGTGGACTTCAGCTCCCAGAATTCCCCTGCTGACTGGTTCAGAAACACTGATTTAAAGCCTCCCAGAACCCGAGTCTTTTTCACTCTGGTTGAACGACTTAAAACACTAACTCACCAATGGACCAATTCAAAGTGACCTCAGCCTTTTATAGTATTCACATGTGCAAAGATTCAGGCAGGCCCATTTCCAAAAGCGTGTGACTGAACACTAGGATTTAATGCAGTGATATTAAATTCTTTGTCCAGAGAACCACCAGTAGTGGCTATAGGTAGTCCTTGTTTCGCCACTGTCTTGTTTAGCAACTATTCACAATTCTGATGGTGATGAAAAAGTAACTTTATAGTCAATGCTCACATTTATGACTTTTTCCTTCTGTAAAGTGAGGGAAAGCTGAAATAAGATCATAAGCACAGTTTCAGTTTCACTTTGTCATTGCTTTGCTTAAAGACTGAATGGCTAGTCCCAGCTATGATCACCAAATGAGGCTATCTGTACTGTGTTGGACTGCGATCGAGGAGTTCTTGTGGCATGGGTACTTTCTATTATACAATTGAGTTACACTGACAATCTGGAGGAATCTGGAAACCAGTTTCATTCTTCTGGTGGATTTTTTACACATGAATAACCAGATATTATTCTATGGGATTCAATCTCTCTATGGAAATTAAACTTGCAAATCTTTGCACTTCAGATAACCTCAGTACATTATCCTTAGCAGCTATTCAGATACTGGTGCACAGTGGTTGCAAAAAAGAATAGACCCAAACTTAGTTCCTTTGTGACAGTCTCTCACTCTCAGTTCCACCTTCCTCACACAATGGTTGAATACCACTGAAGAAAGATGGAACCTCCTAGAGAAAAAAGCATAATCAAAATAAGAAATAACAACAACAGCGACATAGAACCCCACATAAGTTGCGACAAGGCATAGGTTTTTTTGCTTTATTGCATGAGACAACCAAGTTGTGAAGTGGAGCTCTGCCATGTTCATTATCTGGAAAAAATAGTGTTGGGGTTGAAACTTCAACATCTGCATCAATTGAATGTGCTAAGTGATTGAATTGGGCCTTTTAGGCGTCTGGATTAGAAGGTCAAGCCTGAATTCAATTGGGGTGTGGAATTGTTTGTATCCTTGGGCTTTCTGAACTGAATTAAGCTTGACACAGATTGGAGCTGAAGGGAGGATGGACCCTTCAGTCAAAGGAGGATTCCTAACCAGTGAATCAGCCACATTCCACCACCTGGCTGGCCAGAGGAGAAGGAGCTCCCATCTTGGTTGGACAATTGTTTTGGAAACTTGAGAAAATGGAAACTTATATTGGAGTGAAAAGCCTGGAAATATTAGTACTGGCTTTTCACCAGTTAGTGACAATATGGTGTGTCCAAATCAATATGTACTTTGAGAAATCGGAATGTCTCGGAGTTCAGTTTGTGATGGATGCATTAGTTGGAACCTAATTTTTTAATATTCTAAAATACCCTTTTCCTTGTTGCATAGATTCACCTTGCAACTTTTCAGACCAGGTCATAATTCATGCATCCATCAGCCACTTTGATGTTAGAATTCAGTTATTTTACATTTTGTTAAATTTCAGGACTACCACCAGTCACAGCGTTGCTTGTTTCAACAAAGTGCATTTGTTCCGTGAACAAGGCTTCGGATTCATTGAATTTGCAACTATCCAGTCAATGTTACTGTTCCATACTGACCAGCTGAAAGCATGCTTTGCCCGCAACCTCTTTTTGGCAAAACAGTCCCAACATTTCTAGGTAGAGAAAAATTGGTGTATGGTGATATTTTCAGAAGAAAGCTATTTGCAAGAGTCCCAGCATAAAGGACTCAGTTCTAGTGGAATGTCCCTTCACTGGTTGGTTTGGACATTCTATTTTAGAAAGGAAACAATGACTGAATGCCCTGCCAACCACAGCAGTGACATTTGGGGAATGTTCAAACAGTTGGGGAACTGTTTTGCCCAGCAAAGTGGACTCTATTAATATTTAAACCTTCGGTGCTGATAAGACGCTTTCAATTGTGGCACATATGAGTAGCTCTTGTGAAGGAACAGAAATTCCCCAAGAGGAAAGCTTCCCCCCCCCCATTGTGATTCTTCTCTTTCTGCTCATAAACTGGAACGGTCCCTGCTCTATACAAAGATATTGAAAGTCACTTTCTTTTCCTGTGAAATCTCCCGTCTTGTTTCTGCTGGGAGACTGGAACAAGAATGAGCTGCAAATAAAAACCCTTATTTACTGCCATATATCACAGTGGTGGCAAACCTTTTACTCACCGAGTGCCAAACAGGTACACGTCTCGTGTGCTTTGCGTACTGCTATCCACATTCCTTCCTATGCACTGCGCATGCAACCGCACCATCTGCCCATGCACGTGGCTTTCGCATGGTTCCCCCATATGCTGTGCATGCAATTGCATCATCTGCACATGTATGCAGTTTTCATGCATGCAAAGCACACGCACAAACACTGTCTATACAAGCGCATGCTGCACGCAAGTACTCTCGTGCGCATGCGCAAATGCACACATGCACAAGAGAGCACCAAAGACCAGCTGGATCCCCTGAATTGTGCGCATGTACACCAGAGGCCCAAACACCAGCTGGGGTGCCCGCGAATGCATAGCTGCAGGTGAGTTGGGTGACAACTCGCATGCTTGGAAAGATGTCTCTGCGTGCCACCTTGGGTATGCGTGCCATAGATTCACCATAATGGATATATCATAATGCAAGGTAGTTATCAGATGTGGAGGACTTAATTGTATCTGATGGAGTTAGATTTTATTTCATAGTAAACACTATCGGTAGAAGAGAATATTTGTACCCATGATGAAACTGTGGGATCTTTGGTGTCCTGATTGCCAAATCCTAAACAGTTAAAGAGGGCAGGAACTGGGGCTGTCCCAATGGTGGGTTGCTACCAGTTCGCCCCGCATTGGATGAACTGGTAGCGGCGGTAGCAGGAAGCTCCACCCACCTGGCTGGACGCTTCTGCGCATGCACAGAAGCATTGCACACCCCACAAGCAAACCTGTAGTGATGGGTTTTGAAACCCGCCCCTGGTCTGTCCTCACTATTTTATTGCAGAACAAGTGAAGTAATTTGAAGATTTCCTTAATTTGAATCTATCAAATTGATTGATGGATTCCCTGGCCTGGTTTCTTCCTTGCCAGGCAAGCATTATCTGCTGATGGGAAACAACAACCATTCATTCTCCTTAATATGAAAGTGGTTGTTTGGCAATTGCTTGGAAGCATATTTAATCACCCGGTAAGTTATCCAGCTAAAAGGCCGCAGGTACTGAACGAAGAATGGTGCCTCCCCCAAATTTCATATAGCAGAAAACTTGGTGATAGAACTAGCAACATTGAGTTTGCCAAACTCCGATCTCCTCCTCTAAGGTTCAAATTGACCCTCTGCTCAGTATAGATCTACTGCTCTCTCCAAAGAGTGTTGAATAAATAATTGAAAAACAAGTCTAGTGCTCTTTGAAATTACTACAAAACATATGTTTATAAGAGGATCATATAAGACCAGACAAATTATTTGAGAAGTTCTGGTTGGGGACAAATAGTTCTGTAGAAGCCACGTGTCCAGCCTCAAGCAAGTGGAGGACAGAAGAGCCTAATTCAAGGGTGTCAAACTCGATTTCATTGAGGGCCGCATCAGGGTAGTGTTTGACCTTGAGGGGGTTGGGGGACATGGCCAGGGGGCATGGCCAGCTTGACATTACTTGTGTTGGGGGCACCTGTGGTGTCCCAAGCACTCTGCCAGCGAAACGGGCTCCCAAACTTCGTTTTCAGCCACAATGGCCTCCTGTAGCCCTCTGCCAGTGAAAACAGGCCCCCAAGCTTCGTTTTTTGTTTGTTTGTTTGTTTGTTTGTTTGTTTGTTTGTTTGTTTGTTTGTTTGTTTGTTTGTTTGTTTGTTTAAGGCAATAGTCTCATTCTATTTGTATATTTTACAAAGTCAACTTATTGCCCCCCCAACAATCTGGGTCCTCATTTTACCTACCTTATAAAGGATGGAAGGCTGAGTCAACCTTGGGCCGGGCTTGAACCTGCAGTAATTGCAGGCTTTGTGTTCTTAATAACAGGCTTTACCAGCCTGCGCTATTCACCGGCCCGGTTTTTGGCCACAATGGCTGCCTGTAGCTCTCTGCCAGTGAAAACAGAGCTGAGGGTAGTAGCCACTTGCTGCAGATGATGCCAAAGCCAGAGTTAAATAGGGTAAGAGCTAGATGTGTGTCAAGATAACATTCTCCCTCCTTCTCATGCCTCCTTCTCTCTCTTTGTTCAGTGGGTTGAGGGATGGATCCTGCTGCTTCTGAAGACTTGAGGGGTTGCTTGCAAAAGGGTTTTGGGAATTAGCCCAAGGGCTACAGGCTACATACACCTCACCAGACAGGTGTCATTTTACTTTTACTCCAACCTTACTTTTTTCTCCTTCTTTTCCTCAAAGATTAAGAACTCTACTGATAATACCCAAAAGATTCATTGAGACTTTCTGTGATGCATTTTTCTTCTTATCTTTGCCAAGTTGAATGATGTACACAAACCTTGTTTTCTACCTATTGCTATTCAGCTGGAGGGCTGTTGTCTTGACCTTGAGAGGGAACTAACCGATAAATTATCCAGCTAAAAGGCCGCAGGTACTGAACGAAGAATGGTGCCTCCCCCAAATTTCATATAGCAGAAAACTTGGTGATAGAACTAACAACATTGAGTTTGCCAAACTCCGATCTCCTCCTCTAAGGTTCAAATTGACCCTCTGCTCAGTATAGATCTACTGCTCTCTCCAAAGAGTGTTGAATAAATAATTGAAAAACAAGTCTAATGCTCTTTGAAATTACTAGAAAACATATGTTTATAAGAGGATCATATAAGACCAGACAAATTATTTGAGAAGTTCTGGTTGGGGACAAATAGTTCTGTAGAAGCCACGTGTCCAGCCTCAAGCAAGTGGAGGACAGAAGAGCCTAATTCAAGGGTGTCAAACTCGATTTCATTGAGGGCCGCATCAGGGTAGTGTTGGACCTCGAGGGGGTTGGGGGACATGGCCAGGGGGCATGGCCAGCTTGACATTACTCGTGTTGGGGGCACCTGTGGTGTCCCAAGCACTCTGCCAGCGAAATGGGCTCCCAAACTTCGTTTTCAGCCACAATGGCCTCCTGTAGCCCTCTGCCAGTGAAAACAGGCCCCCAAGCTTCGTTTTTGGCCACAATGGCTGCCTGTAGCTCTCTGCCAGTGAAAACAGAGCTGAGGGTAGTAGCCACTTGCTGCAGATGATGCCAAAGCCAGAGTTAAATAGGGTAAGAGCTAGATGTGTGTCAAGATAACATTCTCCCTCCTTCTCATGCCTCCTTCTCTCTCTTTGTTCAGTGGGTTGAGGGATGGATCCTGCTGCTTCTGAAGACTTGAGGGGTTGCTTGCAAAAGGGTTTTGGGAATTAGCCCAAGGGCTACAGGCTACATACACCTCACCAGACAGGTGTCATTTTACTTTTACTCCAACCTTACTTTTTTCTCCTTCTTTTCCTCAAAGATTAAGAACTCTACTGATAATACCCAAAAGATTCATTGAGACTTTCTGTGATGCATTTTTCTTCTTATCTTTGCCAAGTTGAATGATGTACACAAACCTTGTTTTCTACCTATTGCTATTCAGCTGGAGGGCTGTTGTCTTGACCTTGAGAGGGAACTAACCGATAAATTGACAAGTATAACATAGCACATTTTCCCAATTAAAGCACTACTAATGTCTGAAGCAACATTTTTTTCACAATGCCTCCTTATTATCATGGCTACAATTTTATGTTAATGTCAAATGAGTGCGGCTATACTTTTACGTTTCATTTGTGAAAGAGAGATGGAGGCAAAATAACAAATTAAGATTTATGGAAATTGGCTGCCAGGATGTGTTTCATGGTGGGCATGTTTATTTTAGGCTCTTGGGGTCTCTTCTGGATAGATAGCAGTTTTGCAGGTTTTGAGGACAGTCAAAATTTATTCTAGAGTAAACAGGGATGAGTGCCTATGTTGCAAGTCATAATCTTTAAAACTCTGAAGATGAGATTTGATGCTAACTTTTGAGAAGCAAGCTGAACTTAATGCAAGAAAGAGCACCAGCGTGCCTACCGTCCCGGTCCTAATGTTCCCTTTAATTTTATTCATTTTATGTATTCGATTCATGCTTATACTTAATATATATATCTTATCTAATACGTACTCAATGAATAAATAAATAACAAATAAATTAAAAGTATGAATAGGCTCTGTGTTTAGTTAAGCTTGAAAGGAACTTCCTGAGATTTCCAGTTTAATTACAGGAAGAAAACATGGATCAGCTAGTTGACGATTTCCTATCATTTTCAGCTCAATATTTCTCTCCCCAAATTGCTTTTCTTCTGGAAGGAAAGGGAAAAGAAAGGAAAACACAGGGGACGGCGCTTTAGATATTGCCTGAGGTTGGTAAAATAGGCTTGACAATACTGAACTGAGAAAAAGGACAAAGGCTAAAGCATTTTTTCCCCCTTGTAATGCTTCTGTTTAAAACTAACAGTCTCTTTTTGGCTGCTTTTCAACTAATGACAGACAATTCACAGATACATCTCCTTTGTAAATTCCAGCTGGGCCTAAATGCATATCCGCTCTCCCCCAACATTGCCTTGGTTGTTCTTGACTCTGAAAAAAGGGTGAGGATTCCTGTTTGTTGCTGATCCAGGAAAAGTCATCTCTAGATAGGTTCCGATTTGCCATTACAGCCCTTCTCATCTTTAAAGCAGCTGCAAAATTTGGCTCTTCTCAGAAGGATAGGAGTAAAAGCAATAGTGCTCAGAGATGTAATGACACATCTGCAAGAGAAGAGCAGCCTTTTGCCAATCAGCTTCTGACTGTTGCTCTGAGTTCTGCAGAATTGGCTTTACCGCAGCATTTCTCAAGAGGCCGTTTCCGGCTGTCCTTAAACTGAAAATGAACCTTACAGGAAGAAAATATTTGTAAACTTACATCAGAACAAAGGGAAGGACTGAATCAATCTATAACTTCTGAGGAAATTATTTTAGCAAATAAACAGTTAAAAACAGGTAAAGCCCCAGGAACAGATGGATTAACAGCTGTTTATTATAAGAATTTACAGTTTGAAATGGTAGAACCACTCAAGGATTTATTTAACAAAATTCAGTCTGGAGGAGAAGTGCCTCCTTCCTGGAGAACGGCTTTCATATCATTGATACCAAAGGAGGATCACGATTGTAGTAAACCAGAAAACTATAGGCCAATATCGCTTTTGAATACTGATTACAAGATTTTTTGCCAAAATATTAGCAAATAGATTAATGTTAGTTATGAGACAAATGATTCACAATGACCAATCAGGATTTATAAAAGGGAGACAAATGAGATACAATGTGAGACAGATTGTAGATTTATTGGAATACTTGGAAAGAAACAACCAAGTCCCTGCAGCGCTCTTTTTTTTGGATGCTGAGAAGGCATTTGATCGATTGAATTGGCAATTTTTATTTAAAATAATAGAAAAGATGCAGTTTGGAGAACATTTTATACAAGCAATTAGAGCAATATATCAGAGACAAACAGCACAAATAATAATTAATGGTAGTTTAACAGAAGTTTTTAGAATTGAAAAAGGGACAAGGCAGGGATGTCCTTTGTCCCCATTATTGTTTATTTTAACTCTAGAAATTTTATTGAATAAAATTCGTGGATCTAATAAAATAAAGGGAATTAAAATTAGACATCAAAATTATAGATTAAGAGCATTTGCAGATGACTTGATTGTTACTTTAGCTCAACCAACGCAGTCGGTCATATGCCTGATGGATATAATTAAGCAATATGGGAAGGTATCTGGATTTAAAGTAAATCAGCAAAAGACAAAGATAATAACCAAAAATATGACTATACATTAAAAAAAAAAAGAACTAGAAAGAATAACGGGATTTGAAATAGTGAAAAAGGTTAAATATTTAGGAGTATATATTACAGCTTCAAATGTGAAATTATATAAAAATAATTATGATATGTTATGGCAAAAAGTACAGAAGGAAATGGGGAATTGGAAAAAGTTACAACTATCTTTGCTGGGAAGAATAGCAGTAATAAAAATGAATGTTTTGCCTAGGTTTTTATTTTTGTTCCAAATGATACCTGTACTTAAAAAAGATGTGAATCTACATGAATAGCAGAAAGGGATTAACAAGTTTATTTGGATGGGTAAAAGACCGTGAATAAAGTTGAAAATAATACAGGATACACGTGAAAGAGGGGGTCTTAAAATGCCTAATTTAAGATTATATTATGAGGCAGCTGTTCTGTCGTTAATCAGTGATTGGTTTAATTTAACAGAAGAAAGAATACTGAATATAGAAGGTCAAGATTTGTTATATGGATGGCATGCTTATTTATTATATGATAAGAAAGTGGACAAGATTTTTAAAAGTCATATACTTAGAAGGGCTTTGCTGCAGGTTTGGAAAAGGTATCAATATAAATTAAATTACAAAATACCTATATGGGCAATTCCTAGACATATGATAGAGAATATAAATATAGAACAAAAACAGGAGGTGGTTACTTATAAAGAGCTTCTTTTTATGGAAGAGGGTAAATTACAATTGAAACCTTTAAAGGTAATGAATGAAGAGAGGATAAATTATACCTGGTTTCAGTATGGACAGCTGCAAGCTAGATGGAGAGAAGACCAGAAAATTGGTATTATGCAAAATGAGGAGAATTTGGTAAAACAAATTAGAGATCAAAGTCAATCGCATTTCAAAAGGTTATATAATGCACTGATTCTGAAAGGGAATTAGTTAAGGACTGTATGATAAAATGGGCACAAAATATTCAGCAACCTATAATGATGGAAACGTGGGAAAAAATTTGGGTTACAAATTTACTCAAGCACAAAATTTAAGAGAAAACTTCTATAAAATGTTTTATAGATGGCATTTAGATTCAAAAAAATTGGCATGTATGTATCCGAATTTGCAAGCTAAATGTTGGAGATGTGATTGTGATGATGCTAATTATTATTATATTTGGTGGACTTGTAAAAAAATCAAAGCATTTTGGATAAAGATTTGGTGGATAATGCAAAATATTTTGAAAAAGAAGATAAAGTTTACCCCGCAACTGTTTCTTTTGGGTATAATTACGGACTGTACGTCAATAGAGACTAAATTAATTTTAAATTTAATATCAGCAGCCAGACTATTGGTGGCGCAATATTGGAAGAAGGAACATTTGCCTACTATTGAAGAATGGACATTAAAAGTAACGAACTTAGCGGAAATGGCAAAAATTTCAGCGTACTTGAAAGATCATTCGCAAGAAAGATATATATTGGAACGGGGAAGGTGGATTGATTATGTTCAAAATAAATATCAGACTAAAAAGTATCAAATAGCTTATGAATGAATAGAAAGTAATAAATGTATCTGTATATATTTTTCTTTTGTGTGTGAGAAAAGGGAGTTATGGTTCTATGGGAGGGATCGGAGTTTATGAATAGTTAGCGTAATTTAGTTTAGGATTGTTAGATGTTATACCCTGTATTTTGCTCTGGGAAGTCCGGGTGTGTGTGAAAGGGAGTGGAGGGGAGAGGGTGGGGGGTGGAAGGAGGAGGAGGAGGGCATGCATTTGTTAAATTTTTTGTAAAACTTTTCAATTAAAAAAAAAAGAGAAAATGAACCCTCATTTTCCCAGTATGGATGAGCCCCTGGAAACTTCACCCAAACTTGATGTTCTTTCAAGAGCTGTCAGGCTTTAACAGCTGTAATCCCTCCCACATGGCTTTAGCTAGTCAGTGTCGGGACAAGCATTCACTTTAATTCATATTCAACTTGATGAAGGAAAATTTTTCTTTTGAAACTTCTTGGAAAGAGAGAATAGTTTGGGTGGATTTCTCATTAGAAGGGTGGGGTGTTCTTGTGTTTATGTATGGGCTAGCTAAGGAGAGGGCGGAAGGCGGGAAGATTAAAAAAAATTATCCAGCAACCTGCAGCTTTGTAAACTCCCCAGCCTTCAGTTTATTCGAAGGAAATAGATTATGGTCTGCTCTCCTTATGCCTTACTACAAGATATGAACGCCAGGGATGCCTCAGTATAATGCAGTGTTTTTCACCTGGGCAACTTTAAGATATGTGGACTTCAACTCCCAGAATTCCCCAGCCAGCACAAGGTTTATTTATTTATTTATTTATATTTATTTATTTATTTATTATTTCTATTTCTATACCGCCCTTCTCCCAAAGGACTCAGGGCGGTTTACAGCCAACTAAGAACAGCAAATATAAAAATTAAAAACAAATTTAAAAGATCAATTTAAATAGGCTGAAAATTCTAAATACTATTAAAAAACCCCATTAAAAAACTATTAGGCCAGTCCCGCACGATGAAATAAAAGAGTCTTCAACTCACGCCAATTTGAAAAAAAAACACTGGTGTAATGGAAAGAGGCATGACCAAAACCAGCAAATACTACTGGATTGCCGTTTAGTTACCCAAAACTGTAGAAATTCTCAAGAGATTCTCAAGCATTCCTGACAATAAGGTGGGAAATCAGAAATATTTTTCACAGGAAGAAAGCTTTGAGAAGTTCCTCCTGTGAATAAATAAATAAATTCCTCCAGTGTTTGAAGATCAAATGCTCTTTCTTCACACTGAAAAAGCTGATTGAAAAAAGTCAGGTGGATTGTTTTGACCAGCATTATTTCTGAGCAAGGGATACGATTTCCTAGTAACTACTGTCTCCTTAAGGCAGTGGTTCTCAACCTTTATAGTGCTGCGACCCCTTTAATACAATTCCCCACGATGTGGCGACCCCAACCATAAAATTATTTTCGTTTTGAATTTATTGCGCCTGAAGCCGTATTGGCTAGCGATCTGAACTGCTTGCGATTGCCTTGAGGATGGAGGCATTAAAGCGGAGACTCCTCCCCTATTAAGTTTATCGCGCCTGAAGCCAGTTTAGGCTAGCAATTGGGAGTGATTGCAGCTGGCTTGAGAGGGAGACATCAGAGCAAAGATTTCTCTCTTTTTTAATTCATCGCGCCTGAAGCCGAATTCAGCTAGCGATTTGAAGAGCCTGCAGCTGGCTTGTGGAGTCAACCATTGGAGCGCGATTCTTCGACTCGCAAGTATACTTCCCATATTTCCGATGGTCTTAGGCGACCCCTGGCAAATCGTCATTCGACCCCCAATGGGGTCCCGACCCACAGGTTGAGAACCGCTGCCTTAAAGGAAGGGAAAAGCAAAGGGGTGTTTGGGATAGATGATGATCCTATCCAATTGCTGCAAAATTCAGACATGTCAGCTTGATTGCGTGAATCATTTTTTTTGTATCTTTGTGTCACTCTTGGTGATAACAGGGAAGCCTTGATGGTTTGACCTCAGAAGGGAAATCAAGTATGTTAAGATGGGTGAGATATTCTAAGAGAAAGAATCCCCAAATGGCTAAACAGGACACAGACCTCGGAAATATCCACTTCCTTAACAGAAATAAGCGGATAAAGCATTTCCTCTTGGCTGAAATGCCTAAACCACACAGCTGCTCTGCACACTGTATTGTGGCTGCAGGAGCAGATAGCAGTCCAATTTATATTGTATTTGTGGTCAAAAAAAATTCTAGTATCTATCAACTAAGTGTGTCAGCACCAAATGTTCCTTACATCCAAACTTCTCAGACAACAAAGACGATGACAGTAATAAAAGTTCAGCATTTTGATTCTCTAGAAGATTATTACCTTGCTAGGATTAAAATGTCACACAAATCCTGAGAAATGAGATATTGGGAGAAGGTTAAGCTTACGAAACAGACACTTTGTACAACCAGCAGCTTAAGAATCTAGTAGGTTAGAGATGATGCAGACATACACACAGCTGGGGAAAGAAAACAAGGAAAGATGAAGATTTGAACTAAATAGTCATGCTGCGTAACTAGAAAGGGTATTAGGTTGCGTTTAGAACTTGTGTGGTCTTGCCTGCAGGGAAGGGTAAAAAAAGCCAACATAATGGCCACTATTGTGTGACTGGAGCTCCATTCTTTAAGGGGCAGGTCTTAGATGGCATGGCCATGGCTGGCATCTTGATTTTTTTTATTCTTCCCATTGCAGATATTTCCATGGCCCAGATTGGAGAATTCTGGTACATGTTGCTTCACCATCATGGGAATCCATCAGCTTTCAGTCTTCATGGGCAGCAGCATAGTAGATGTTCGCCTTTTCTTTGGGAGCTCTGCAGTCTTCAGTGAGCAGAAAATAGGGAGGAAGAATATTAAATTTCATGTATTGGTTTGAAGTATGTTTTTTACAGATGCCTCACATTCATTTCCATTTAATTGCCTTGTAATAGTGGCAGTGGCTAAGACAATGAGCTTGTCGATCGAAAGTTCGGCAGTTCAGCAGTTCGAATCCCTAGTGCTGCATAATGGGATGAGCTCCTGTTACTTGTCCCAGCTTCTGCCAACCTAGCAGTTCGAAAGCACATAAAAAATGCAAGTAGAAAAATAGGGACAACCTTTGTTGGGAAGGTAACACCGTTCCGTGTGCCTTTGGCATTTAGTCCTACCGGCCACCTGACCAAGGAGACGTCTTTGGACAGCACTGGCTCTTCGGCTTTGAAATGGAGATGAGCACCGCCCCCTAGAGTCGGGAACAACTAGCACATATTTGCGAGGGGAACCTTTACCTTTTACCTTTAATAGCGGCAGTCCTTCAGTTGTTTAAAAGTTCATCTGTCAGCTTTGGAAGCCATACTAGGCCAAAGGCTTCCATACGTTGCCACAATTCTCCTCTGTGGGAAAGGAGGGGAGGAGGGGGGATGATTAGACATAACAACATTTTTTTCCTGTTGGTTAAGGTCAGGTTGAGTTTGCATCTGGAGAAGGAGTGGCTGGAGTGATGTTTCAACATGGGATGGTTGGGGATTGGAGCATGTGACTGGCAGAGGGGTCATGAGGGTAGAGGTTTTGGGGTTTGTATTATTGAGGGACGAACCGGAATCCCCAGTTTCGGTTTTCACCCAACTGTGCCAGTTTACCTATGCTAGTAAAAGAACTTCGAAAGATGTTGGTTTCAGAGTCTTTTCTGCAGGAGGGGTTTTCTGGAAGGTTGACACCATGTGCCTTTAAAAGCACTTAAAAATTCCTGTTGGTTTGGGAAAGACATGTTTCCATTCTGAAGACCAGAGCTGGTTGTGTTTTGTTTTTTGTTTTTGATTGGTGAAGGAAACATTGAAGGAAACAGGTGAGGAGAAGGAGGAGGAGAGAAGAATAGAGGAATGTGATTAATTTCCTCTACTGCACAGAAAGAAACTCAACATGCTTAGATTGTGCTGGGAAAGTTAATCAAAGCTTCCTCCACCTTCCTCAGCCTGAGAGAAGCCTTCATTTTTTCCTGATGAGCACAAGTCTTTAAGTAAACATCCTTTGGCCATTCTTATTAAAACTTTGGTGGAGAGTGGGTGTGTACTGCAGTAGCATCATTATGCTGGAATCTGTAAGCAGAGCCTGTCTATGGAGAACCCTAAACTTTCCATTGTACAATAAGTTGGGGTGAAAGAGAGGAGAAAAACAACCATTTTTTCACCAAGAGTTTGTAGTAACAGATCTCCTGTATGGCTAAGGTTCATGATTGCATGGTTTCGTTAGGAAAAGATCCAGGATTTGTCTTTGAAAGAGCTTTGGTTGGATCCTGGATCTTTTCCCAAATCCTGAATCCTGAATCCTAGCAGACACCTCTGTTGTTCAACCGTAATTGGAAAGGCTCTTTTTGCTCCAGTGGGGTGAGGTGGTAGTGATGGAGCAGAGAACATTTTGGTCCACCACATCATGATGCTGAGATGTGCAAAGCAGTTTAATCCAATCCAGGTCAGAACTACTGTACATGAACTGACCTATCTCTGGGTTCCATCAATTATTTATTTTTTTAATTAATTATTTAACAGAAGCTACCCTACTGGTCGCAGATGCTATCAGCATGTTACAGTTTTTTTCCCCCAGTGCTTCCTTCAATTGGCTAGCTAATTTAAGAAATGGGAACTTTTCTTCTTATAAGGACACAATAAAACCTCCTTCATCAGATCAAATATAGTCAATATTTAGTCCTGCATTTGGTCCTTATAGGGGTCAACTAGATACCTCTGGATATATAATGAAATTCAAAGTCCCTTATAGAGGAGGGCATATTTTGTTTAAACACAAGAGCATCTTGGAATCTGAATCCCCTAATTAGGAAGGGTGTTTAGACTCAACCTTTGTAAGATTGTGCGACTAAGGATTTGTGGGACATCCTGGGTCCAGAGACTTTGGTTCTGGCATAAGGTTGCATTGCTCACAACAGTCATGGATTTTCAATTTTAAGGGGTCTTCTTGCTCAAACAGCTCCTGCTAAAAGTGGAAGTAGCTATGGTAGCACAGAGAATGCCAACACAGCTCCACCTTGTGTGTCAGTTGTGCTGCTCCCGGTTTATGAGGCCTTGCTCACAGTCATTTATGCCATAATCATCTCCTGTCTGGAATATTGCAATATGATCTACACAAGGTTATCCTTGGTGACTATTTGGAATCTACAGTTGGTCCAGAATGCAGCAACATGAGTAGTTATGGGTACACTTCGATGTACATGTATAATATCCTACTCTACAAGCAGCAGTGGTTACTAGTGCACTTCTGGGTGTGATTCAAGTTGTTATTGAGGTTTCTTACCCATTCCTTCATAGGCCAAGACCGGGTTATTTATGGAATTGTTGATCTCATTACATCTGCCCATCCAGTAATATCTATTAAGGTCAGCATCCTTCAAGTTCCATCACTCAGGCAATGTTATCTAGTGCAGGGGTCAGCAAACTTGGCTCTTTTAAGACTTGTGGACTTCAACTCCCAGAGTTCCTCAGCTAGCAAAGCTGGCTGAGGAACTCTGGGAGTTGAAGTCCACAAGTCTTAAAAGAGCCAAATTTGCAGACCCCTGATCTAGTGGAACAGGGAAGGGGCATTTCTCTGTTGTGTCTCCTGCCATTTGGAACCACATTCTCACTGAGACTGGGTTAGCCCCAAGCCTGCCTGCTTTTGGAAAGTATTAAAAACCTGGTTTTCCCCCAGCCGTTTGGATGAATTTTCCCCCCAACACTTAAATGTTCGTACATTGCTTCTTTGGGTTGTGTTTGTAACATTATGCTTTATTACATGGTTGTTATTGATTCTTCTCTTATTGATGGTATACACCAGCCTGAGTCATATGTTGAGTAGGATAGCTATATAAAACAAATTAATTGTAGATTGGTAAGAAAATGCTGATTCTGATTAATGAGAATGTTAGGTTAGCTGGACTCATTGCTCTTACTTATCAGCAATTGCTTGCCCTCTCTTTCCTTAATGATTATTTACTTGCCTGTTATTTAAGTATCTACATTTGGGGTTGATCTAAGAAAAAATTGCTCAGTCTAGGCCTAATTTGAAGATCAATAGGCAATCTGATGTAAAAAAAAATGGTAAGTTGACTTGTGACATTGTAATAAACCCAGCTCACATGCTGTTGAGAGCCATGTCCGTTGTGGACTGGCAAAGCCAACATTTTGGATAGAGAGGACCATTGATTTGAAAGAAGGGTAAAAGAATCCATCTACGTTAGAATTGAACACCCCTCCCTCAACAGAGGGGGAGGAATAAGACACCACCTATCTCCAGTCTACAACAAAAGCCTTTTCAGAAGTTCCAAGAAAGCTCCACAACCAATTGCACCCTAATTCAGGTCACCCTACTGGCACAGATAAACCAACAGCTCTCAGAGTGGTAACAACCAAAGAAATGCAAACTTTCCATTCACCACCACCATCACCATCAGAACTGATGAAGCTTCTATGATGAGAAGCAAAATATTTTCTTCCTTTTCCTTAAGGAAAAAAAAACCCCACTCCACTCTCCTTTTTAAAGAAGCATCTTTGAGACCCTGACAAATATGTTAATCCAAAGAAAGGGAAGTGGACCCTGGATGCCAGGCTTTTTCTCCAATAGGTTGAGTGTGTTGAGAGTACTGAGCCAGCGTACAACTCAGGTCAACTGAACCACTCCTTGTGTTATCACTTTTGTTTACAGAGAGCATGTCCTATCTTGCGTAAGTGATCCTCCATCAGAAGCATTTGTTCACACAGGGAGAAGATGACATCGGGTGAATCATGTATTCTTACTTAGCCCAGACTTGTTTGCCCTGTTGACCTAGTCACCTTCCTGTACAAAGGACAAGCTGGTTGGGTATTTATTCTAAATACTTCCACGTTATTTATTAATTAAGAAAATATGTGTGTTTCACATAGGACGGAACTTAACATGCTGCAAATTTCTGAGAATTGCTTCCATCACATAGTATGGTCAGTCTGATATGACAAAAATAATGGTATAGGGCTGGGATGGCGAACCTATTGCACATGTGTCAGAGGTGGCATGCAGTGCCCTCTCTGTGGTCACGTGAGCCATCGCCCCAGTTCAGCTCTGCCACACATGCACACGTGCCTCCCGCCAGCCAGCTGGTCTTTGGATCTCTACCATGCATGCATGGGGTGCGGGGGGCATGTGGTGGGGCATGTGTGAAGGGGCCACATGTTCATGCTTGGGGGGCAGAGGGGCATGTGCAGGGGCCGCACACACATGCGCAGGGTGGGGCGACTGTTCAATCCTGAGTTACAAATATTCTCTTCTACTGGCAAATCTTGTTTACCCCAGCACCACTCAACCTATTCTTCCCTACTTTTCCATTTTGCAAACTATCTGTCAGCCCCACTTCACCAGGGCTGCCATTCTAGGAACTTTGCCGGGACTTGCTGTTATCTAAATTGTACACTGTTTTATAACCCTATAGAGCACTGCACACCAGAACAACTAGACACAAGAACAGTTTTTTCCCCAACGCCATCACTTTGCTAAACAAATAATCCCCTCAACACTGTCAAACTATTTACTAAGTCTGTACTCTATTAAACTTTTCATCTTCTCATCGTTCCCACCACCCATCTCCTTCCACTTATGACTGTATGACTGTAACTTGGTTGCTTGTATCCTTATGTGATTTATATTGATATTGTTTCTTGATTGCTTATTTGTACCCTATGACTATCATTAAGTGTTGTACCTTAGAATTCTTGATGAATGTATCTTTCCTTTTATGTACACTGAGAGCATATGCACCAAGACAAATTCCTTGTGTGTCCAATCACACTTGGCCAATAAAAAAATCTATTCTGTTCTGTTCTGTTCTGTTTTTATTAAAATTTTTCACCTTTCTATTTTTGCGGATATCATCAACTTTATCCAATCAAGATTTTCTCCATCTTTTCCTTTCATTTTTTTCCTTCCATGCATTTCCATCTCTACCATCAAACCACCACATCAACATATTGATTACTTTTGTATTTGGTTCTCATTCATTCAACTTCTGTTCATTGTTAAGGTCTTCTTGTACGCTTACTAGGAAACCCATTTCTACTATCTTCAACTTATTTTAATGTTTCTTCTGTAAAATTCACACCTGGCTGTAATCTAATTATCCTTATTCATTACAAATACCTTCTTTTTGGCAAACATGCAAGTTTAACGCATTAGTTTCTCTTTGTGTATTTGTGTGTGTGTGTGTTCATACCTTCTTTCATATTTTTTTTATTTGTAGGTTTGCAGATCTAAATATTAGGAAATATGTTGCATAATTCAGAAAAATATTTGTGCTCTGCATTCTGAAGAGAAATCCATTTCATAATTAAGGCTGGCTGAATCAGGAGCCAATAATTTATGGAATGGCTCTATTCAAAAGAGAAGCAGATTTTTAAACCATTCTCATTGGCAGGGAGGAATCACTACCTGATCTCCAGTTATCCTATTGCTCCCATTTCCCCCCCTTTTCTTGACACATCATACATTATCAGCTGATCATTGCTTGATCAGAGGATTGTTGTAAACAGAAAGAAAGAAAATGTAAAAGGACATTGGGAGCTATGAAAATCTTCCTGATGCTTGGATACGTGAAGGGACTGCTTTGAATTAAAGATCAGAAAGATTAACAGAAGATTAAAAATAAATAAACCAGAAGAAAATATATATATTGCCATATATATATATTGCAGTACTGTTGTGGCTCCAGCCCCCGAACCTGGCCCCATGCCCGAAAGTGACTCCGAGAGTGAGGGGGAAGGGCCAGCAAGGCTTACTTCAGAAGCACCGATTCCTTTGGCCCGGCTCCAGGAGCCAGAACCAGGCCAGTTGGAGGACGTAATGAGGCTGACATCCCCTGATTCCTCCCTTCCTCAGGCTACGCCTTCAGACGCAGCTGATAATCATACTAATCAAGCCTGGATCGACCTGCGCTTCAGAAGATTAGAGAGGCGGCATCATCAAAGGGAATCTTTATATATCCATCATCACAGGATATATAAGGAGCTTTGGGACTGCTCTCAGTTCCACGGGAAGCAAATTAGCTGAACCATGTCGAAATGAGCTGAAGTCTTAATCTGTTTGAACTTTTTGGCAGGTAGCTGCGTTTTCTCGGCCAGGACTGATAGGAGCCATGAAACCACTGGCTGTAGGCCAGCTCGTTACTCCAAAGTGAGGACGGAGACAGAACAAGTACAAATGTTCCCACTTCCTCTTCTTTCCCTGCTTAAAAAACCCCACCTGCCTATGCATTATTGAGTGGTCACCTGACCATTGCAAGACTAGTAATTATTGATAAATGAAAAGAGAAAGAAAGAAATAGCACCAAGGATGGGAGCTCTTGGTAGAGGGGCTAACAGTTCCTATTAGCTGCTTCTTCTTCTACAAGGTAGAATTTTTTGGCAAGAGCAGAACTGGCAGTGAAACTGATTGATAATAACCCAATTATGAGGGTTTAGACCATGGGTGAAATGCTACTGGTTCGGACCGGTTTGGACGAACCGATATTTTCGACGATCAGCTGTGCTGCGCGATTTATATTCCCTAGAAAGCAGGAAATCCTGCTTTCTAGCGAATCTAAATCACACAGCACAGCTGTTTCCCCCCCCCCACTGTTCTACTTACCTTAGAAAAGGCTTCTTAACCCTTCTTTTTCAGCACTGTGCAGTAGCACCTACATTTGGCGCACACCATGCATGCATGCGCATAGCGAACCAGTGGCCGACCTTGGAAGATTTCACCACTGGTTTAGATCAGTATTTTTCAAACCTGGCCATTTTAAGAGGAGTGGACTTCAATTCCCAAAATTCCCCAAGCCAGCATTTAGGAATCTTGAGCAGAGAACTATGGCCTCATTATTACTTGTAATAGAGATAAATACACTTTGGGTTCTTTCACATACACCCTTAATTATGCTACCAACATACTCCAATATTTACTTCTTAAAGACACATCCATATCAACTTGCCTTAATTCTACCTATCATGGTGACCAGATGTGGATGCCATATTCCAAGTGTGGTCTTACCAAGGTATTATAAAGTGGTATCAGCACTTCATGTGATCTTGAGTCTATCCCTCTGTTACTGCAGTCTAGGATTGTGCTGGATTTTTTGGCAGCTGCAGCACACTGCTGGCTCATATTTAAGTGATTGTCCACTAGGACTCCAAGATCCCTCTCACAGTTACTACTACTGAGCCAGGTACCACCTATTTTATACCTGTGCAATTGGTTTTTCTTATGCTTCTCTGCAAGTCTTCTGCTTCTGTTAGCTAAGGAAGTCCTACTACTAGTTTTGTTTACGTTCTAGCTGTATATTTGCAAATTAATAAAAGAAGCCAACCTAGTTTTGATTCTAACATTTGTCATTGAGTAAATGTAATCTGCTTAGAAATACATACTTCCATGCTGTGAAACTAAACATGATTTGGGCATAGCCTTATTGTTCTAGAAAGATATAACATTTTAGAAATAATTTTATTTTGCTAACGATTTAAAATTCAAGCTTGCAGTAGGTATCAATAAACAGGTACAATATCTAAAGCATTTACCAGCTTTTCCCCTCCACCAAATTGATTTTTTGAGGTTTCTTAATAATGGGAAGCCACAGTAGCGTCCCACAACCTCTAGTGATGAAGCACCCACAACCTCTGAAGGCAAGCTGTTCCATTGGATAACTGTTCTCACTCACTGGTGGGTTCTAACCAGTTTTACCACTGGTTCGCATTGTGTATGTGCTTTGCGCGCGATCACCACGCGTATGCTTGCTTAGCTCGCAAGCCCACCAAACTTGCGTTTTGCGCAAGCACATTGAGTAAAAAAACAGCTGAGGCATGGCAATCTAGTCTGCTGCGCCTTACAGCTGAGCTAAAAACAAAGGAATAAAGGTAGGTATAGTGCAGGAGTGGGCTGGAGGGCCCAGCTGATGTTAAGAACGAATCGGTTCACTCTCATATCAAGATTTCCGCTACCAGCTCTCCTGAACTGGGGAAAAGCGGTAGCAACCCACCACTGTTTCTCACTGTCAGGAAATTTCTCCTTAGGTCTAGGTTGCATCTCTTCTTGATTAGTTTCCATCCATTTTTCTTAGGAGTTAGAATCCTATGGATAGACCCACTGTGTTAGTCTATCCATCCTGACCCTTCGTTATGTTAACAGTGATCGGCGTTTTCACTAAAAGGACGGCCCATAAAATGTTCAGCATTGCAGAATCAGAGTTCAGAACCAATTTAGCAGCCCTGGAAAGATGTCACATAGCAGTCAGCTAGCGTTGGGTTTGTAGTCTGCATTGCTGAAAAATTAAGGCAAAGTTCTAACATGTTCAGCAATAATGTTATCTTTTTTGCAGAGCAGCTTAATTTGATCTGCTCTGCTGTTTGGATTAGCTCCATCCATCTGTTTACAATTCAACAACATTTGCGAAACTCGTCACCTCATTGGATTTAGTTGATTTAGTTTCTTTTGCTAATATCCATGTAGGTCACTTGAAGGACCTACATAGTTAGGGGATGTTATTCAGGATAGCCAAGAAAATCTCTAAAGCTTAACAAAGTATTTAGGGGATTTGTTTTGCCACTATGTGACATAGCTGATCTCTCTTATGGAAAGGAACTTGTGATACTAAAAATTCACAGACACGAAACACATCCAACCATTATTTAAAATACTAGAAAGCTAATGGATCCAGCTGTCATAATTATAGGCTAATAGGTGGATTTGAGCAAGATTATTGGATTCTGACACAGGAGACATTTACATTTCTACCGACCGGATAAGATACATAAACTTTCTTTTTAAAAAAATCTAATTTCAGATTGCATCTCCCATCTCTGTGTAAATCTGTATTTAATTTCTGCTGGATTTCTAACTCTGTAACAGACACTCCCTGAAGGATTTTAAACATCTCACGTGATTGTTAAATGAGTTATAGAAGACGGTATTCAGCAAGTCTTATTATTACAAGAAGATTTATGTAAAGCAATGTTGCAATGTTCCAAGCTCTTCAAGTACAAACTGGCAGATCACATTGTTGAATAAGAGAAGATTACTGCCGTTTTGTTCCAGAGTGTAGTCTTCCCAGAAATATTGGGTCGGTTATTCCATCAAAAGGGCAATGAAAATTAAAATGAGATGGGCCTTTGGTTTGATCCATCAAAGCTGTTCCGACTCTTGAATCAAAACGGGAGAACACCTGCATTTGCTTGTGTACCCCATTTTCTTCAGTTTTATTGATTTATGGATAGGATGAGGGTGCATCAGTTTTAACATCAAAGAGCACAAAGATGATGGGAGAGGAAAGTTTTCCTGCTCTCTAGGGCATATTTATTTCACTCCCCCTCCCCTTCACGCACAAGAGTTTGGTAGTAAAGGGTGGATCTAGTATTAAGCTGCTCTATGAGGGAGATGGGCAACCTCTAAATAGATAGATAAACAAATTAGGGTGGAGTTGAAGAAAGGAAATAAGCTTTGTGAGAAGGCCACAGGAGGTAAAGTAAGAGAAGAAGGAGGTTCCATTTCTATCAACTAATCCTCATGAGATGCACCTCCTCCTTTATTTATTCATGAATAACACTAATGAATGAAAAAAAATGCATAGCTTCCATTTTTCAACCGAAGATGGATTTGGAGCTGAGATTTCATTGATAAATGCTTCCTGAGTGGAACTGCAACAGAAAGTTGGCTTATTGACTGCTCCCATTGAGTCACATTATCTTCCAGGGCGTTCCATTTTATCTCTCTCCCTCTTTCTCTCTCTCTCTAAATGTTCTCTTCCTGTCCAATGAACATGCTCAGTTTTTTGTTTCCTGGTGCATTTTCAAATGAATTATGATAGCAAATTTCTGTGTTTTGAAAATCAGATAATGCACATGTAGGAACTGCACTTTCTGGACAATATAAGGATTATTATATTATTCTACTATTATTATTCTACATATGCTTGTTTTACTATTATGCAAGTATGCTTCTGTGTGGGTATGCCTTCAAGTCAGGTTGTAATTACACAGATATTTCCATACAGTTTTCTTGAAAACATTTTTGAAAGGGATTTGTTATTGCCTTCTTCCTTGGGCTGAGAGGGAATGACTGGCCCCAAATCATCCAGTTGGTTTCTGCACTTAAGGCAGGACCTAGAATTTAGGAGTCCCCAATCCAGCACCTTACCCACTGAACCAACTGGTTCTCTATATGATCTAGATTTAATAATATGTTAAAATGCTATGAATACTACATGGAATGTTACCATTATTGCATCATTTTACCTTTGTTAACTTTCAGTGATAAAAATAATTTAAAGTGTTATGAATATACAAGATACTAAGCAATGCTCTGTTACTCAGTCTCTACTGGAGCCCAATTCTATTCCAGAATAATCCATGTATGACCCTTAACAATCACTTAGTTTTCTATGGGCACTGAGCATATTGCTTGTTCACTGGGCTTCTGCTCTCTTTAACTATGTTCAGATATGGTTCCACAAATCTTGAGATTATCTATCCCACACTTGCTGTTTTCTTTTCTTGCACATGGTGACATTTTGACTAGAAGAACACTCTGCTTAGAAAGCCGAAGTTTATTTTAGCATAGGGAATGATGCATTTTCTCATTTTCTAAAGATGGTTTTATCTTGACACAAGATCTGAGGACTTTGAGTATTGCTAAGATATGTAAGGGAGAAAGGCAAGATCTCCTTTGGTGAGAAAGCTACAAGGGTGGAAAAAAGTATTTGCACAGGACGTGATTTTCAGTTCGGGCGCCTCCATTTGCAATATACCATTTCAAGGGGCTCTTTTGTGAACATTTATCAGTCAAATATTTATTACGGTCAGCATAAATGTGAACATTTTATGGCGTTGCTGTATCAGTCTGCAGGGAACTCATTCAAGGAATTATCTGGTTCTATGTTCATAAGCCCTCTGCTGCCATCTTCTGGTTTCTGCATCCCATGATACATAAATGACTACCATGTCTATTTTACATTTGGGACAGCAAAGCTGCTTCTTCTTCTTCTTCTTCTTCTTCTTCTTCTTCTTCTTCTTCTTCTTCTTCTTCTTCTTCTTCTTCTTCTTCTTCTTCTTCTTCTTCTTCTTCTCCTTCTCCTTCTTCCTCCTCCTCCTCCTCCTCCTCCTCCTCTTCCTCTTCTTCCTCTTCCTCTCCTTCTCCTTCTTCTTGTCCTTCACTTCCTCCTCCCCCCTTCCTCCTCCTCCATCTAAAAGAAATCAAATCCAACCCAACCACCATATACATTTTAGGCAGTACTGTATGACACCACAAGCACACATATATGTTAACACAAAACAATACAAACCCAGCTTAATGAAAACAGAACAGGACTTGTGTTCACCAACTAGCCAAATGAAAATGTCTTGAAAGCACCAATTTTTTACAGGAATGATGAAGGAAAGGAAGAAGCTGATTCCAAAGTTTGAAACGGGCAGCCTGCGATCCTGGAATGAGAAGTAAGAAGAAATAGATACTGGGGAGATTTTGATTCTGAACACAAAGGCCAATCCCTTGAAATGGGTTCTGTTAAAATGGGAAGCCAATGAATAACTCTGTAATATAACAAACATGGTAATTGTGTAAAGAGTCGAGAACAGCCCAAATGAGACTGTTCTGATCTAGGATCAAGAGGATGGAGAGAATTGGAGTACCCACCAGGAGAATTTTGTAGCAATCTAAGCACAGAATAACCAAAGCAAATTGTATTCTCTCTTGTTAAGCCAATGGAAAATTGTCACCATCCCTCCAACATCAATAAATGAAAGCAAAGTCAGCTGATCACCAGCCAAGGCCCTGAGATTGTGAGTGGTGGAAACAGGGATAATCTAGGAAAACCAAGCAATCTAAGAGGCTAATTCTGATCAAGAATGATTAAACAAACTGGAACGTTCATCGTAAAGAAGAGAAGTCTAAGGGGAGGCGTGATAGCAGTCTTCTAACACTTGAAATGCTGTCAGAGGGAAGAGGGAATATTTATTTTCTATAGCCCCTGACAGCAGGACCAGATTAAGATGTTTTACAATGATAAGATATACATTGAAATAAGGAGGAAATTCCAGACCAGGATAATCCATATTGTTAAGTTCGGGCAATGAAGAGGCAGGAGACCAGTGAGTGACAACAGCTCTTTATTTTATTGTGACCCCAGCAAAAACCCCTCTTTAAATACTCTTTTGGTTGAGGCTTCAACCAATCAGCAACGTGCAATTTTCCCGCCCAAAATTCCCTCTCAAAGTTCAAAATACATTACACTCCTTCCCTCCCAGAACGCTTTGTACCTCTATTTACATAATATTTACATGCTATTTCTCTACGTAGTCACGCAGGTAGACAGGGCGTCTCCTAACTCTTTCTGACCTGCGCAGTTCATTCTCTGGGAGAGAGTCGAGCTGGTCGGAGGGACTGTTTGTTCCTCCCAGCTCCTCCTCTAGGCTGTCCGGCCCTGGATTATTGGCTGAGTCGTTCCTGTTGCCTTCAGGAGGACCCGGTTGGCGTCGCTGGACTTCATCGTAATCAGATAAGTCCTCCGCTTGCCTCGGGTTTGAGTCAGCTGCAGATTCAAACAATTGGTAGTCAGGGCCTGGTTGTTTGGTTTCTAGTTTGTTTGTTATACGTTTTCTTAACTGGTCTATGTGGCGTTTCCATACCCGGCCGTCCTCCATGTCTACTACGTATGATTTGGGTCCGTTTATGCCCAGAATTTCCCCCTTTAACCATGTTGGGCCCTCGCTATAGTTGTGTGCCCATACTGGGTCACCCACTGTCATTTCCCTGGTTTTTCCTTGAATACCCTTGTACCCGTCTGGGGTATAAGTTGGGTTTAGTCGGTCTAGTGGGCACCTGAGTTTCCTGCCCATTAAGAGTTCTGCTGGGCTGCGGCCAGTTGTTACACAAGGGGTCCTATGTTGGACGGCCAGGAAAGTGTCTATTTTCGTTTGCCAGTCGCCTGGACTTATCCTAGATAGCGCTTCCTTGGTGCTCCGAACGAAACGTTCTGCAAGTCCGTTCGTCGCCGGGTGGAAAGGCGCCGAGAGGACATGTCTGATGCCCTCTCCCGCTAAATACCCCTCAAACTGGTTTGCCGTGAATTGCGGGCCGTTGTCAGAGACTAGGGTGTCGGGCAGGCCGTGTGTTACGAATAGATGCCTTAGGACTGTGATTACTGCTTCGGCCGTTGTGCTTTTCATGAGGATTATTTCTAACCATTTTGAGTAGGCATCTACTACAATTAAAAAGGTCTGCCCATGGAACGGCCCCGCAAAATCTATGTGAATCCTGGACCATGGCCCCTGGGGTTTCTCCCACTCTCTAACTGGGGCTGTAGGGGGTAGCGACCTCGACTCTTGGCAGGATTGGCATTTCCCTACCCTGTCGCTGATGTCCTTATCCATTAAGGGCCACCATACATAACTCCTCGCTAAACTCTTCATCCGCACAATCCCTGGGTGGCCCACATGCAACAGTTCCAACACATTTTCGTAATTTTCTGGGATAACTACCCTATCCCCCATAACAGACACCCCTTGAACAGACAGTTCTGATTGTTTTTCAAAGTCTTTGAACGCCGCCCAGCGCAGCGGGCCAACCCCTTTGCACCCAACCGATTACAGTCCGTATTGTAATGTCTCTATAAGATGCCCTAGCCACCTGCTTGGATGTGACTGGGCCAGAGTCCAAAGAGTCAATTAGTAAGACGGGTGTCCCCGGGGTGGGGTCTTCAATTGTCTCTGGTAAAGGGCATCTGCTCAGAGCGTCCGCATGCCCTAAGTCTTTTCCTGGGCGGTGGAGCAATTTGTAGGAGTATGCCGCTAGGAAAATAGTCCATCGGGTCAGCCTGGGAGAAAGTGCCACGGGTGTTGGGCGGTCACCCGCTAGAAGCCCTAGAAGGGGTCTGTGGTCCGTGACTATCTCGAAATCTCACCCGAACAAGTATTCGTGGAATTTCTTAACCCCGGAGACTATGGCCAATGCTTCCCTATCTAACTGGCTGTAGTTCCTTTCCGCAGAGGACATCGTCCGGGAATAATACGCTATAGGGGCTTCTGTTCCATTCGGTAACCTATGGCTGAGCACCGCCCCCACCCCATATGGTGAAGCATCGCAAACTAGCACTAGTGGCAACGTGCCATTGTACTGGATGAGGAGGCTATCGCTGGACAAAAGGTTTTTTACCCCCTCAAATGCCCTAGCCTCTTCTCTGCCCCAGGACCACACAGCTTTCTTTGCTAGCAACTTATGTAGCGGTTCGGCTACTGTTGCTTTATTCTTCAAGAATACCGCATAGAAATTAACAAGCCCCAAGAATGCCTGTAATTCTGTTTTATTTTTGGGGGCTGGGGCCTTTCTAATGGCCCGTACCTTGCTCTCCGTGGGGTGGATCCTTCCTGCCTATTCGGTATCCTAGGAATTCTACAGATTTCACCCCAATGTGGCATTTGTTGAGCTTAACTTTAAGCCCAGCAGACCTAAAAATGCCCAACACCTTCCTTAGTTTTACCCCGAGTTCCTCTAAGTTTTCAGCTGATACCAATACATCGTCGAAGTATGGTACCACTCCTGGCAGGCCCTGTAATAATCGCTCCATTAGGTTCTGGAAGAGCCCTGGGGCCACGCTAACTCCAAACTGGAGTCGCGTACATTTGAAAGCCCCGCGGTGCGTGACAATTGTCTGCGCCTCAGCTGTGCTGCTATCTACAGGTAGCTGCTGGTAGGCTTGGGCCAAATCGAGTTTGGCGAAGACCTGCCCTTGCCCTAATGAGTGTAGCAAATGTTGCACCACTGGAACGGGGTATGCACTTTTCTGCAATGCTTTGTTAAGCGTTGCTTTGTAGTCAGCGCAAATCCGGACCGAACCGTCCGGTTTGACTGGGGTTACTATGGGTGTCTCCCATTTTGCATGATCGACGGGGACTAGTATTCCCTGGCTTACTAGCTTGTCCAATTCTCGGTCAATTTTAGGCTTTAGGGCGAATGGAACCCTCCTAGCCTTTAACCGGATGGGGGCGACTTGGGGGTCAAGGTTGAAAGAAATAGGGGTCCCCACGTACTTGCCCAGGCAATCCTTGAATACGTCCTCGAACTCCTTCAGTAGTTCGTCTCTGAGGATGACGTCGCTCCTGTGGACCCCGGTCACTCCCATGCCCAAAGCTCGGAACCAGTCCAGCCCTAGCAAACTCGGTAGAGTTCCATTTACTATGGTGATCGGCAGGGTCTTTGTGAATTGTCCATATTTGACTTGGACGGATGTGGCTCCTCGAACAGGGATCCGATTCCCCTGGTAGTCCTGCACTCTCAGCTTCTGGGTTTGTAGCTGACGTTTAGCGATCGCTGGCAAGTCTCTCACGATGGTGTCCCAGGACATAATTGTGATTGATGACCCAGTGTCTACTTCCATGGGGCACTGCACCCCTTCAATGTAGACTTGGGTAAATATTTTCTTCTCTAGTCGTGTCGATGCGTGGCCCACTCTCACAGTGGTCTGGTTTAACTTCGCGCCCTTTTTAAATGGACCAATCCCGGGCCGCTTCGCTGCTCCCGCGCTCTGATTGGTCGGTTTGAATTTTTGGCGGGAAGGTTGGGGGGCTCGGCAGGCCCGAGCTATGTGTCCTTTTTATTCACACCGACAAACCGCGTCCTTGAATCTGCAGTTTTGCCGTTGGTGTTGCCCCCCACAACTCACACATTCGTCCCGGTCACCTCTCTCCAGCCTCCCGGTGTGGAACACCTCTTCCTCTTCCTCACCTTCCGATTCGGCCTGGACTTCCTCACTGTGGACCGGTGTAGTCTTTGTCCCGGCACCCTGCGCGTTTGGCTTTTGCAAGGTCTCCGCCGCCTTGGTGGACATCTCATGAGCTCTGGCTTCGTCCAGGGCTATCGCTAAAGTCAGGTTGCTTTTAGACAGCAGCCGCCTTTGTAGTCTGATGTCCCTGACCCCACAAATGAGTTGTTCGAGTAAGGAATCCTCCAAATCTCTGTACTCACAGTGGTTTGCGGCTTTCCTCAATGCGGCCATGTACACACTTATTGATTCGCCTTCTCGCTGTACCCGTTGCCTCAATTCGAAACGTTGGACGAACTTTGAGGGTACCGGTGCGTAGTGCGCTCAAAGTGTTGTTTGTAGTGTCTGCCACGGTACCGATTGTACCGGCGTTGGCTCTGAGAGTGACTCCGCTGTATCGAAGACCTCTGGACCGCAGTGGCTCAGGAAGTATGCTCGCTTCCGATTGTACGAGACTCCCTGTAGTTCGTTTGCTTCGAGGAAACACTCGAAGCGAGCCATGTACGACCCCCATTTCTCCTTGGCTGGGTCAAATGGCGCTGGCGGCGTGTAGCTGGACATCGCTATTTTCCGCCTTCGAGAACTGGCTGGGTTTTTTGAATTCCTGGTTCCTTCAGCTCTTTCTTACAATCTCACTGCCTCAACATCCCACCTTCGTCGCCAATGTTAAGTTCGGGCAATGAAGAGGCAGGAGACCAGTGAGTGACAACAGCTCTTTAGTTTATTGTGACCCCAGCAAACACAACCGGCAAAAACCCCTCTTTAAATACTCTTTTGGTTGAGGCTTCAACCAATCAGCAATTTTCCCGCCCAAAATTCCCTCTCAAAGTTCAAAATACATTACACATATATTGTGGAATAGCTTGTCTCCTGGAGTAATGGGGGCTCCATCACTGAAGATTTTCAAGTGAAGCTTAGAAAACCATTTGGGAAAATATGAGAATTCCTGTTCAAGGCAGGTGATTGAAATTGAAGGTCTTCAAGATCTCTTCTAATCCTCAGGTTCTATGATAAGGAGAACTATTAATATAGGAGTGAACATTATATGTTGAAAGCCCGATAGGACTGTATGGAGTTTACAGAATACATTCTCAGATTTTCAAATTGTACCCACTGGCATCAAAGTTGGAGACTCTCATCCAGAAATTTAAATTGCCCCAAATACCTTTTATTTTAAATGTAAATCACCCTGCTTTTCTTTCACAAGTGAAAGATTTGTGTATACATCCCAAATGAAGATTTTAAAATTAACTTTGCCCAATTTAAATCTTGTTTAAAACTCCCGGTTTGTCCATCTATTTTATTAGCTTTTCAAATGCAAGGGATTTAAACTTTTTTATTGGAGAAGTATAAATGTTTCTAAGCTTTATTTGATATTAATGTTTGTGTTGCTGTAAAGAATAACTGGGCGCTAATAAAATAGATGGCAAAATCTTCTACATACTTTACAATGATTAATGATATTAGGGATTAGCTTTGTTTTGAATCTTGGAGCCATTGGAATTAGGATTTAATTTAGGCATGGGCAGATGAAGATTAGAATGGTGCAGTGGTCTAGAGGTGGAGCTCTCACCTCACAATCAGAAGGCTGTGAGTTCAATCCTAAGTAGCAGCAGATATTTCTCTCTCTGGGCACTATGAGTAATTATCTGCTGCAAACTCTGCATTGGCAACAGGAAGGGCATCCAGCCAGTAAACACTAATCTCCATTCAGTTGCCCCAGTTCCACCCCAATGCAAGGGATTACAGGGTCATTAAAAGACAAAAAAAATATGGGCAAATGAAGATTAGTTAGGCAATAGATATAACTGCATGTAGCCCAGAAGTCATGAACCCACTTCAAACAAGCAAGTGTTCTGCTGAATGTTTATCAGTCTTCACAGATGCCATTTCCTAAGGGAAAGTCCTTTGTCCTACATCAGAGTCATGTTGTCTAGCGTAATTCTTATCAAAGAGGGACTGATGATCTTCTGCCCTTTGATTGGAGACCATCAATTTCATGCCTGTTGGATTGATCACTATTACTAAGGAACTGATAATCTCTTGCCTGTGGAATGAGCACCACCAGTTTCCTGCTCATTTATCTCCTGGCAAATGCCTAGACAGGTTTCTGCCATTTTCTTGGCAAGATTTCAGAAGTGGTTTGCCATTGCCTCTTTTCTAGGGCTGAGAAAGAAGAACTGGCCTAATTTCACCCTGCTGGCTCTGTGCCTAAATTGGGATTATAACTTGCAGTCTCTAGCTTTCTAGCTTGATTCCTTAGCCACTACACAAAAACTGGCTCTCAGACTGGCACACATTTATAAAATTCAGCATGCTAATCTAAGATAGGGAACAGAAAAGGAGAGAAAAGCAAGCAGGGATGTGAGCCAGTTCTTAGAAAACTTCCCAAACCAATATTAAATTGTTGCTTGATTTTTATCATCCTTTACTGATTCTTAATACTTTATTGATCTCTGTAGGGCAGTGTTGGGTGAAGAAAGGGAGCTGAAAAAAGAAGAAAACCCATTGGTCGACTGAGCCCTGATAGGCCAAGAATCTATTATACATTTCTTCTGAGAGAATCTCCCTTTCAGAGCTTTAGGACAGGTGTGTCCAACCTTGGCAACCTTAACATTTGTGGATTTCAACTCCCAGAATTCCCACACCAGCATGACTGACAAAGAAATTCTGGGAGTTGAAGTCAGTTTAATAACCAAGGCAACCTTGGCAACCAAGTTGCCAAGGTTGGACACCCCTGTTTTAAGATGTCACATCATTTTCTTACTGTCCTCACCACTGATTTATTTACTACATTTCTGTAGGAAAGTCTGATGTTACTCCCTTTACCTTCATACATATATGATCACAATTTGCCTTCTATCAGGCATTTTGGTCCTGTCTTTCATGCCAATGTATTGTGTGATTGCTTTAACTATTCTATTTTAGCTGTTGTAAATCTCAACCTTCTGTTTCTTTTTTCTTTTGACAACTCAATGACTGGTACCAGCTTTTCCTGCAGAGTCTTAAAAAATGTATGGAAAACAAGTAAAAAAAACTCACCCTAAAACAGTTTTAGGGAGTGAAGTCAAAGCAAAAACCAGCTTTTGTGACATGGCTTCTTTTATTGTATTTATTACAAGAATCTGAGAGGGACAATGAGTTGAAAACAGAGAGGGAAAGTGCTTAGTATTTGCCAATTAACCAAGCAAAAGGGAGTAATTTATTCATCTTAATGCGACAGCCATACTCACAGGAGAAAAATTACTCATACAAGTCCTAGACTGGTACGGTATCTAAAGTTGCTCCAAGTTGACTTACAGAAGACAGATTAGATTTTTGGATTCCATTGCTTCCACTGATGAAGGATTCTGTTCTAGACAGATCTTCTCCCCACTTTTGGATAATATAAGCTTTCACAACGGCACTCGCCTGGAGCACATCTAAATGTTCATTGAAACCATAGCTAGTGTTTTTCTGAAGCCTGACAAGAGCTGAAAGAAGGAACAGGTGAATGGTATCAATGGAACAGATCTTCAACCATGTGAGAAATATGGCAAATATTTGTTCTATCTTAAGATGACATGTCAACTCTTTCATTGTGATCTTGAAAATAAGCACTGAATGTCTAAAGCTGAAAGATTTTGTGAGCAGGAGCCTCCTGTTGGCTTCATGAAAACCTAGACATTTATTTTATTTACACAGACATTTACACACATAGCACTTAGCAGTAGCACTTAAACTTATATACCACTTCTTAGTGCTTTACAGCACATTGTAAGTGATTTACAGAGTGAGCAAGTTGCCCCCAATAATCTGGGTCCTCGTTTTACCTTGAAAGGATGGAAGACTGAGTCAACGTTGAGCTGATCAGGGTCGAGCTCCTGGCAGCGGGCAGAGTTAGCCCACAATACTGCATTCTAACCACTGTACCACCATAGCTCTTATATACATTGAGACTCATTTAGGCAATCAGGCAAAAGTTTATCACTTATATCACTCATGAGAAGGGGACCCGGAAAATATTTGCTCAGGCTTAAAAGAGCAACCACATTATTTATAGTATGTCTTTTGAAATCTCTGACTGAGGAGAGCAAAGGGTTATTCATATGTGGTCTTATCCTCCCTTTATTGTGCAACTTAGCAATAGCACTTAGACTTATATATACCGCTTCACAGTGCTTTTAAAGCCCTCTCTAAGCGGTTTACAGAGTTAGCATATTGCTCCCAACAATCTGGGTCGTCATTTTACCGACCTCGGAAGGCTGAGTCAACCTTGAGCCTGATGAGATTCGATCTGCCAAATTGCAGGCAGCCAGTGATCAGCAGACGTAGCTTGCAGTACTGCACTCTAACCACTGCATCACACAGCTCTAAACATCAATGAAATGAATTTTTTATTATTATTTACATTTATACCCCGCCCTTCTCCGAAGACTCAGGGCGGCTTACACTATGTTAAGCAATAGTCTTCATCCTATTTGTATATTATATACAAAGTCAACTTATTGCCCCCAGCAATCTGGGTCCTCATTTTACCTACCTTATAAAGGATGGAAGGCTGAGTCAACCTTGGGCCTGGTGGGACTTGAACCTGCAATAATTGCAGGCAGCTGTTGTTAATAACAGGCTGTTTAGCAGCCTGCGCCACTCAAGGACTCAAGAATTAACGTAAGAGATAACAAATGACCCCAGCCTATGCAATCTGAATCAAATTTTCTAGGAAGTATGAATATTGGTTATGACTAAACCTAAATGGGCAGCAGAGAGCCAAAAATGGGTGAGAATGTCCTTCAGCTTTTCATGTATTTCTTTCTTTTTTTAAAAAAACCTCACCTTTCCCTCATTCTTTGTGTGAGAACACCACAAAATGACAGTGACTCGTTTTAAAATATTTATTGTACCATTTTGCCATGCCAAACACTTGGCCAAAGATCACGGTTTAATTCTGAATGGACCTGGGCCAACGTTATATGCAAATCTATCTGGATTCTGTCCTTTGCCTGTGAGGTTCCAGATTTGCTTTTGCCATGTCTACATCACCAAAAAATTTTTTTTTAAAAAAATGGATCTGGCTCAAAATAATGAGATTTTGATTTATTGAATGTTATTGAATTGAATTAATATAACAACAGAGTTGGAAGGTACCTTGGAGGCCTTCTAGTCCAACCACCTGCCCAGGCAGAAAACCCTACACCATCTCAGTCAGATGGTTATCCAACATTTTCTTAAAAATTTCCAATGTTGGAGGATTCACAACTTCTGCAGGCAAGTCGTTCCACTTATTAATTGTTCTAACTGTCAGGAAATTTCTCCTTAGTTCTAAGTTGCTTCTTTCCTTGATCAGTTTCCACCCATTGCTTCTTGTTCTACCCTCAGGTGCTTTGGAGAACAGCCCGACTCCCTCTTCTTTGTGGCAACCCCTGAGATATTGGAACACTGCTATCATGTCTCCCCTAGTCCTTCTTTTTATTAAACTAGACATACCCAGTTCCTGCAACCGTTCTTCATATGTTTTAGCCTCCAGTCCCCTAATCATCTTTGTTGCTCTTCTCTGCACTCTTTCTAGAGTCTCAACATCTTTTTTACATCGTGGCGACCAAAACTGGATGCAATATTCCAAGTGTGGCCTTACCAAGGCATTATAAAGTGGCACTAACACTTCACGTGATCTTGATTCTATCCCTCTGTTTATGCAGCCCAGAACTGTGTTGGCTTTTTTAGCAGCTGCTGCACACTGCTGGCTCATATCTAAATGGTTATCCACTAGGACTCCAAGATCCCTCTCACAGGTACTACTATTGAGCAAGGTACCACATATATGGTACTGGTGCATTTTGTTTTTTTGGCCTAAATGTAGAACCTTACTTTTTTCACTGTTGAATTTCATTTTGTTAGATAGCGCCCAATGTTCAAGTCTGTCAAGATCTTTCTGTAACTTGAGCCTATCTTCTGGAGTGTTGGCTATTCCTGCCAGCTTGGTGTCATCTGCAAATTTGATGAGTTCCCCATCTATCCCCTCGTCCAAGTCATTGATGAAGATGTTGAAGAGTACTGGGCCTAAAACAGAGCCTTGGGGTACTCCACTGCATACTTTCCTCCATGTGGATGTAGTTCCGTTGAGGACTACACGTTGAGTGCGGTTGGTCAGCCAGTTACGAATCCATCTGGTGGTGGTGCTGTCTAACCCACATTTTTCTACTTTATCTAGTAGTAGGTTATGGTCTACTTTATCAAATGCTTTACTGAAGTCCAAGTAAATTATATCGACAGCATTCCTCTGGTCTACTAATCTTGTCATTTTGTCAAAGAATGTAATAAGATTAGTCTGGCATGATCTGTTTTTGACAAACCCATGTTGGCTTTTGGTTATTATTTTGTTTGCTTCTAGGTGTTTGGTGATTCATTGCTTGATTATCTTCCCCGGTATTGAGGTCAGGCTGATAGGTCTGTAGTTTCCTGGATCTGTTTTTTTCCCTTTTTTGAAGATGGGAACTACATCAGCTCTTTTCCAGTCCTCTGGCAGCTCCCCTGTGCTCCAGGATCTTTGAAAGATATAGTTCAGTGGTTCTGAGATCACGTCTGCCAGTTCCTTCAGAACCTTGGGGTGTAATCCATCCGGTCCTGGTGATTTGAACTCGTCTAGGGTAGACAGGTGTTCACTTACCATTTTCTTCCCTATTTTAACTTGTGTTTCTAATCTGTTTTTTGTAGTGCTGTTTTTGATAGGTTGGATTGTTTTTTCCTTTTGTGTAAAGACAGATGCAAAATATGAGTTAAGTAGATCTGCTTTCTCCCTGTTGCTTGTCATCTTCTTGCCACTTTCTCCCAGCAATGGGCCAATTGTTTCCTTGACTTTTTTCTTGTTTTTAACATGTTGGAAGAAGCTTTTTTTGTTATTTTTTACTTTTGTCGCTAGCCTTTGTTCATTGTGAGCCTTAGCTTTCCTCACTTCATCTTTACAGGCTCGGGCTATTTGCTGATATTCTGCCTTAGTTATTTGCCCCTCTTTCCACTTTTTATATTTGTCCTTTTTGTCTTTCAATTTGTCAGATAGTTCTTTATGCATCCATGCTGGTTTCTTTTGAGATCTATTATTTTTCTTCTTCATTGGTATTGTGCTAGACTGCACTTTTATAATACCAATGAAGAAGAAAAATAATAGATCTCAAAAGAAACCAGCATTGGGTTTCTTGAATTTGCATATTGCCCAACTCCCAGTGACTCTGAGTTATGAGCATTGCATTGATGCCGATAATCACTGTCCATGTCTCAGAAAAAGCATACATGCTTTAAGAACCACTTGTGTGAAGATCTCAAAAGATTCAGGTCAATGCCAAACATCAAGGCAACTCTCTATTTCTATAATTATAACTGCCAATAAAAAATGTCTACTTTGATGAAAAGAAGGACTAAAGGTGATATGATAGCAGTATTCCAATATCTAAGGGGCTGCCACAAAGAAGAGAGGGTCACCCTATTCTCCAAGGACCTGAAGGCAGGACAAGAAGCAATGGATGGAAACTAGTCAAGGAGAGAAGCAACCTAGAACTAAGGAGCAATTTCCTGACAGTTAAAATAATTAACCAGTGGAACACTTTGCCTCCAGAAGTTGTGGGTGCTCCAACACCGGAGGCTTTTAAGAAGAGATTGGATAATCATTTGTCTGAAATGATACAGGGTCTTCTGCTTAAGCAGGGGATTGGACTAGAAGACCTCCAAGGTCCCTTCCAAGTCTGTTATTCTGTTATTCTATTAACCTTCTTGAATACATCTAATGCTGATCTCCTTGGAAACGATAAACTCAGGTGTGTATATATATTCATCCATCCATCCATCCATCCATCCATCCATCCATCCATCCATCCATCCATCCATATTGCTTACAAGTCAGCAGAACTTGCTTAATTGGTTCATCCAGGTCTGCTAGCTGCATGCTTTCCAGAATGATTTCTGAAGGGAAAGAAAAAGGGAAGGTAAAGAAATTTTAAATATATTTCAATCTTTTAAAACATTTAAGAAGTACTGCGGTAAGAACAATAATGCCACCAATCTCTGGGACCCCCCCCCCTTTAGCAACTTAACCATAAACCTGCATGGAAGAATTGTTAAAATAAACCAATAGCATATATTTTTAAAAATGTGGTCCCCTAAAAATTCTCACACTGTGGCACATCTCATTTTTATTTCAATTTCTCCTTCTACTGATTTTATGAACTTTGCTGAAGCACCCTAGATCTTACCAGGCCTTGTCTCTTACCTGTTAATTCAAGAGCTCTAATCTGGATCTCCTCCCAGTTGCTTTGGAAATAGATCATTGTCTTTTTCAACAGTTCTTTCCTCATTTCTGGGTTGGTATTTTCAACCTAAATTTTACCAAGAATAAAATTGCATTTTATTTATTGCAGCAACAAAGGCCAACATAAAGCTGAAACATGAAGTCTTTCTTCACTGAAGCCATGGTTAAACACATCCCACTATGGTGTTACCATATTTTTCCTGTATTATTCCTGTACATTATTATTCCTGAACATGATTTCTGTAACTTTTTGTAACCATATTTTATAAAACATATTTTTTAAAAAGATTTTCCACTACTAAATATCTATCTCTTTAAAATTATATATATTATATTATAAATTGTTTATTTATCTATCACATTTCTACACTGCCCACCTCACCTAAGTTATTCTATTCTAGGTGGTTTAAAATAATATAATATAGATACTTACATTGATTGATAGGATTTGATATAGAACAGTCTAACTCTAACTGCTGTATTCTCCAGGACTCTTCATTTTTCAGATAATAATAATCAGACTATTCCTATTTTCTTATTTAAAAGCTTGGGGTGATTTATACCTTACCATGGAACAGATTGTCTCATACCAGATTACTGTATTTGCAGTTCTGGCCAATCTACTTCAAGGAAAATTATATTGCTCTATGTGGCAGTAGGGTTAAAATAAAAATATCATCTCAAAAAGTACAGATAATAATTATGCAAATATTTATTTATTTTGGAGATTTGATCTGAGCACGGTCTGATTGAATGACTCTCCAAATTAGATGCAAAATTAATCCACTTGATCATTTTAAATGCTTTTATAAGCATTTTTTTTGCTCCAGTCAATTTTGAAAATCAAATTAACAGCCCTTCAGATATTCAAAGACAGCTATTACATTTCCATTAAGTCTTCTCTGTTTCTGGTTCAAGATAGCCAATAACCTCCAACCAGGGGTGGGCTTCAAAAATTTTAGCGAAGAGTTTTCTGCCTGGTTGCTGGGTGGGCGTGGTCATGATGGGTGTGGCCTAGTCAGCCTCCTGCACCATGGTGGGGGAGCATTTTTTCCCTCCCCAGCTCCAGAGGCTTTCTTTGAGCCTCCAGGAGGGCAAAAATGCCCCCCAAGGCTCCAGAGGCCCTCTGGAGGCCGGAAACAGGCCCGTTTCCAGCCTTCCCGAACTTCCGGTAGGCCTGTTTTTTGCCCTCTCCAAGCCTCCACATGTGCCCTGCACTTACCTGCATCCAAAACGGGTCGAGTGGAGACTCTTGGGAGGGGAGGGGTGGGGTGAACGGGGCCAGACAGGAGTGGGATTTGTGGGTTCTCCAAACTGCACAGAATCTTAGCTAGAGGTTCTCCCGAACCCCTGCGAACCTCCAGCAGCCCACCCCTGCCTCCAACGGACATGTCTGTTGATGCAATCTGGGATTGAATTTGTAGCAATTGTACGGCACATTCTTGGTTCATGATCAGATTGTGATTCATTTATTGGTAACCAATATGATCCCCCTCCTTCTCTACTCATGCTGTTGATTTTTTTCCTACCAAATGGAAAAAATAGCATTTGCCCTGTTAAGTTCATTTTACAGGTACTAGATTCTTCCCATTGTTCCTGTGGGTTAAGATCTACTGAATCTTATCAATGAGATTCTATGGTGTTTGTTATCCTCCACCCATTGCATCATTTCCAAATTTGATATAATTATGTAATCAATAAAAAGATATGTTAAACCTATGGGAAAGATGTAATATATTTGTCTGCTTCTAGTTTCCCAATCCTCTCATCAAAAAACCAGATTTCCAAAGTCACTATGGAGATGCTGAAAGAGACTAAATGAAACCCTGTTTGGGTTGGCCCACCCTTGCTGTACAGTACTAGTAAATGTTTCTTTTGCTTCTAAGTGGATAAAGTGAGACATTATTTTGTAATTCCTTAAAAAAGGTGGCAAGCATATGGAAGCAAAGAAACTGTTTTCAGTACAGATTTGCTGAAGGACCATAGTGCCAACTTCAAAAATTATCCTGTTTTTAGAGTATGCTAATTCAAGGATATCTCTCTCTTACCATCTGCCTGCATACATGAGCATGTAGATTTGGAAGAGTTAAATTAGTGGTATGGTAAAGTTCTTCAATGTAGATTCTTACTTTCCTTCTCACTAAAAATGTCACGCACTGCAGAAAAGCCGTCCTGCATGCCTAAAAAAGATAGCGGTATTCTTATACAAATCATGTGTAATTTTAGCATTTTAAATTATGAATAACTTGTTATTTATTCATTTGACAAACTTAGATACAACCCATCTCTCAGAGTGACTCTTATCTTTATCCAACTCACTACTTCTCCTTAGTCTAGCCCAACAGTTTCAGAATATGTTCTCCAAAGTCGGGGAAGACTGAGTGGTGCTGGCTTTTGTGGGGGGAAAAGGCCCCTGCAAAATTCCAGGACTACCTTCTTTTTAGCCCAAATATTTCCAAATATGTTTTAAAAAGTTTTTTATTTATAATACAAATTAAAAACAGAGGACATAGCGTGACATCTCCGGTTTAAACATTTTCATCAAATTTTGTCATATAATTGATACACTTATCTCTATATATATTTACACTAATTATCACATTTCGAATACATATATTTTTTCATCCATATAGGTTATTTCAATCATATATTCAATCGTATCTATCATAACAAATTAGCATAAAAACTTCCAAGCATTTTACTCGTCAATGGTCCTATATCCCAGCATTTCTCCTCCTTTCCAGCCAATAATAAAATTTGTTCCAGATTTCATAATGCTCTGATTCATTCTTTATCTTTAAGTTCCAAGGTCAGTCTGTCCATTTCCATGCAAATTAATATTTTAGCTAACATTTCTTCTGTGTGGGTCTTTTTGTTTTTCCTTTTTCCAAATTTTTATGAAACTTCAAGAATAGCAGTTTAATTATTGTGTTCATACAGCTAAACAAACCATAATTTGCTTAAACTAAAGCTGAATTGCACAACAAGGTCTGCCATAAAATACCAGTTGTAGGGGAGTAATAATGAGATGGGGTTATATCTCCACATGCTGCTTATGTGCCATGTGGGAGCTGGTGGTTGAGTATAATACAATCAAAATGCAAGGCTAAAATGAGCCCTGGCCTGAATTAGCAGGGTATTGCTATGATTGACAGGGGTAAAAATCAGGATTGGAACTCAGCCACACTGAGGTGAGAGTTACAGTCAAAGTCTATGCAGTCTTCAATGAGATATAACAAACTTTTTAGTTCTTTTCATGTTCAAGGATTATCAAATAAAAAATTTACTCTGGAACTTACCTCAGATACTCTGGGACTGGGATCACGCTGGTGTATTAGAAGGGACACCAAATTCCTTCTGGCATGGATAGTAAAAAATCTTTTGTATCTAAATTTTGTCCAAGCAGCCAGGATGCCAAAGAGACATAGTGCAGCCTCACGCAGGTCAGCATTGTCCTGTAGCCAGAAAAAAAAAGACAATTTTTTCCATAAGCTTAGACTTCCTGGTTTGTAATATTGCTGCAGAAAATACGTTGGGCTCAGTCTGAAAACCACATGGGGGTTCACATATCAACCCTGAAAAATCTTAAATTGTGGCATTAGTTACCATAGTAACAGTTGACAACAGGTGGCTTCAAATGGGAATTAGATCCATTCATGAAGGGTAAAACTATCAATTGCGCAATTATGAAATTTCACTTTGAATTTAGCAGTCCTAATAGCCTCTCCCCTTTAATGATAATGAACTTTCTTTTGTGTACATCAATGTGTAGGGAAACAATTTGTTGTGTTGAGGTATGGAACATTAATTAAGTTAAGTAGGGCCTTGGATATTTACTCCCAAATCTTACTCAGATGGCACAGCTGCTTGGACATTATCCTATGTATGCTGAGCAATTTGTGAGAAACAATTTTCAGTATCTTTTAAGCCTGTTATTTGTTAAGACTGAACAAACAACCTCCTTAGGACCATGCCTATATACTGAGTATAGGTCTTGGCCCTCAGCAGTTCCTAAACAGGAGCTCTATCCTATGCTTACATCTGCCAAGTATGATGTGGTCTTCAGAGAAATGTCCTTAAATAGGAAACCCACATCTTTCCCCTTCAGGCGTGGAAAAATCAGAGCAAGCAACCTGAGACTCTCCAGAACCAATTTTTCATCATACAAAGCTCCAATGAGGACCGCTACAATGGTCCTCTTCTGTCCTTTCACCTGTAAGGATACAGGTAAGAAGATAATTGTGAGTATACCCGTAGAAAACGTTTTTATAGCACATATGTGGGAACTATCAAGGCAGACACCATAATCAGGCTGATACTGTATATCATACGAAACCATGATTTGTTTAGTTTGTTGAGTAACTATAGTTGTTTGAGTTCACTGTTCCAAACTGTGATTTCCAAATCACAATGGTTGGATTTAAATCACATGCTTAAGTTATTAGTTGTGCAATCTACATAGTGTGAACCCTGTCCATGTGCAGGCAATAGCACCTTCCGTGCCCATTTTTCCTAGTCAACAGTCCAGTGTCTGATTCTAGATCTACTTTACTGAAGGGGCAAGAGCGTGTGACTGTCTTCAACATACTTCATACATTTTACACAACCTCAACAGGCAACAGCTGACCTTCTCAGGAGCCACAAGGAGAAGGTTCCCAAGACTGCGGATTGCCATCTGACGGATGCCAGGATCCCAGTCTCCAGCTCTTAGCATCATGGTTGGAAGGAGAGATTTTATCTGCAGTTTTTCTATCAAGATGGGATCTTGAATCACCTACAGTAAATCAATGTGTTTCATATCATACTCCAACATTAGGTAATTTCATTCCCCCCCCCCCCAATTCATCTATCCACGGGGCAATGAAAGTAGCTAACAGGCTAGGATAAAATATAAATAAGTCAAAACTGATAAAACCCACTGCTCTAATAATATTAATAGTGCAATTTTAGATTTTGTTGAAGAGGAACTCTTTATCAAAAAACAAAATATATAGGGGCAGAGCACAAATCAAGCCTAATACACGCCACCAAATTTCGTGCTGAATTTTGGTCAGTTTCTTGCTAAAGTTTGGAAGAGTTGAGGACATAGGATCATAGGGCTGGAATGGACTTGAAGGTCTTCTAGTCTAACTTCCTACTCAAGGCAGGGGATCCTATACCATTCTGGACAAATGGTTGTCTAGTCCATTCTTGAAAACCTCCAGTGATGGAGCATGCGCAACTCCAGGAGGTAAGGTAAAAAATACGGTAATCCATTGATTACCGTATTTTTCAGCGTATAAGATGCACCTTAGTTTTTGGGGAGGAAAATAAGAACAAAGCTGATTGGCTGGTGGATTGGCCTCCCGGATTACCCCCCAATCAGCTTTTCCCAGAGGTGAATTTTAGCAACAGGTTCATTGGTTGTGAGCTCTGTGCCTTGCTTTTTTTTCTGCCTTTGAAATTTCTGAAACTCCATTTCAGAAAAAACTTTTATTTCTGCCTCTGAAAGCCTCTGAAACAGAGCTTCAGAAAAAAAAGCCTCGGAAGCTCTGTTTGGGGGCTTCTTTTCTGGGGGCTTCTTTTCTGAAGCTTTGTTTCTGATGCTTTTTTCAGCCTCTAAAATCTCCGTTTGAGAAGCTGGGTGGGGTTACATTTGGAGTATAAGATGCATCCAGATTTTCACCCTCTTTCTTGGGGAAAAAGGTGTGTCTTATACTCCGAAAAATTGTTCTCATTGTCATGAAATTTCTCCTTAGTTCTAGATTGGATTTCTCTTTGATAAGCTTTCACCCATTGCTTTTTGTCATGCCTTTTGGTGCTTTGGAAAATAAATCAATCTTGTCTTCTCTGTGACAGCCCCTCAGATACTGGAAGACGACTATCATGTCACCCCTTAATCCTTCTCTTCATTAGGCTAGACATACCTAGTTCTTTTAACTAGTTATTGTGCAATTTACCCTCCAGACTCCTTTATCATCTTTGTTGCTCTTCTCTGCACACTTTCTAGGGTCTCAGCATCTTTTTTGTATCATGGTGACCATAAATAAAATATAACAAATGATAAAATAAAAACAGTAAAAAATAATAAATTAAAAAATATTACATAGATAATTAGAGACTTCCTGCTCTAATATCCATGTTTAAAATGGTGAGGAAAAAATGGTCTCACCCTTTTTTGTGGGCCTTCAAAGCTGTGGAGAAAATATGTAGGTGATTTATTGTTTGGCCTCCATTTATGACTTGTATAAATTACAAATAATATTTTATTTTTTTTAAAAAATGATTTGTCTATTTTTGTATAATGGTTGTTTTTATGATAATTGTTTTTATAATGACTGTTTTATATTGTTGTTTTATTTTAATGTTGCATGCTGCCCAGAATCACTTCATGTGAGATGGGTGGCTACATAAATTTGATTAACTAACTAACTAACAAACTAACTAATTAAAACAAACAAACAAACAAACATTAAAGGGCCTCTCTCATGCTAATTTGTCTCCAACCCTTTAAGGCGCTCAGCATTCTAGGTCCTAAGCCTTACTTCTGTCAAGAAGGCAGTTCCTGTTAGTCGGAGCTTTTGGGAGTCTGAATTTATCCATGGTAAGATATTCTGAATAGTTTTGTAGTGAAGAAGTCTACTCTGAAACAAACAACTGAAAAGTAAAGACAGACTGATTAAGTGATATGGGCCAAGTTCAAAAACGGAACTCATTTAGTCCATATATGATAAGACCTCCCACTGTAAAAATTGGATTACTACTCCTTGTTAATTTGCTGCCTCTCCCTTGCCTTGCAGCTTCCCTTCCTTTCTGTGAAACTTATTTACTATTTGCAACTCAACTGTAGAGCCACCACTATGTTCTCCTTCTCCATTGGTATGAGTGTTGTTTAGTTTCGGAAGGTGTTCTGGAGTTTCCAAGGATATGCAAATGGTATGCATGTGTTGTATTCCTTTTATATTTGCTAATACAGGGACAGAATGAAGACCAATTTGAGAAAAGAGGGGAAAAAAGAATCGGATGATGACGTGGCTACCCTCTTTACTTTTCTTTCATTGTAATGGAAGGAAGGAGATCACAGTGGTTGGGAAAGAAGATGTTTCTGTAAGGAAACAACCACGGTTAGAGAGCACCAATGTATGTATGTATCTCTCTCTGTGTCTCTGTCTGTCTGTCTGTCTGTCTGTCTGTCTGTCTGTCTGTCTATCTATCTATCTATCTATCTATCTATCTATCTATCTATCTATCCATCCATCCATCCATCCATCCATCCATCCATCCATCCATCCATCCATCCATCCATCCATCCATCCATCCATCCATCCATCCATCCATCCATCCATCCATCCATCCATCCATCCATCCATCCATCCATTGTGTTTCCCTGAAAATAAAACCGGGTCGTATATAATAATATGGTGCTACATGCATCCATCTGGCTGACAGTCTTAACTGGGGCTTATTTTGAGAGTAGGGCTTATATTACGAACATCCTGAAAAATCCTGCCAGGACTTATTTTCCAGTTGGGTCTTATTTTCAGGGTAAAAAAGTATCTATCTATCTATCTATGTAGGTCTTTGATTATTCGGATTTTCTCCCACGTAAAATTGGAAGTGTCTTGGCGACGTTTCAACGAAGTCTCATTCGTCATCTTCAGGCTTCAGCTTCGTGCTTCTGGGAACAATGTGTGATTGCAGCTGTTTCTTCCTTTTTAACTGCTAGTGGGGGTTTGAACTGATTGGGTGGGAGCTTGGCTGTGCTCTGATTGGATGGGGTTTTTTTGTGCTCTGATTGGCTGGGGGTGTGTCCTGTTTGGGTGGGGGCTTGGTTGTGCTCAGATTAGTCTGAGTTGCAGGGGGATTTGAGCTGGTGAGCTGCATTGCTGTTATTTGGCTTCGCGTTCGTGGTCGTGCTACATCTTCATAGTGGGTGTCAGTCTGCTGAATGTATGGATTGGAGGGGTTTGAAATGGCTAATGTTGCAGCTGCGGTCTGGCTTCTGGTCCTTGGTCGTGCTTCCTGATCAGTGTGGGTTTGGGTCTGCTTTCTGGGTGGATGTGTGGTGGTGACATCCTGTATGGACCTCGTGAGTGTGGGTCTGGTGTCATTCCTTGTGTTAGGGACTCGTTTGTCAATAAGAGCGGGTTTCCAAATGGCTGGTAGGCGGGAGGTATCATCTCGTTTGTTCATGCTGTGTGGGCGTTTTTCTATCTCGATGGCTTCTCTGATTATTCTGTTGTTAAAGTGTTCAGTTTTGGCGATAGTTCTGGTCTTTTTAAAGTCAATATCGTGTCCTGTGACTTTAAAGTGTTGGACCAGGGAAGAAGTTGGTTCCTCTTTTTGAATGAGTTCTTGTGTTCTTCAATCGTGCACTTATTCTTCTGTTGGTTTGTCCAATGTATGTGGTGGGGCAGGCGGTGCATGGGATTTCATATACTCCTTGATTTTCTAACTCAATTTTGTCTTTGGGGTTTCTTAGGATGGTGGATATTTTTCGGTTTGTGCAGAATGCTGTCTTGATGTTGTGTTTGTGGAGGATCTTGCTGATTCTGTCTGTGGTGCCTTTTATATATGGGAGGAGGGCTGTGCCGTTTTCTTGTTCTCTGTCTTGGATTTTAGTGGGGGGTTCTTTTTGGATTAGTTTGGTAATCTTATTTCTCTGGAATCCATTGGATGTTAGTACGTTAGTGAGAGTGTGTAGTTCGGTTTTTAGGTGTTGTTCGTCAGCTAAGCGTTTTGTTCTGGAGATGAGTGTCTTGGCTATGGAGTTGATCTGTGCTGGGTGGTGGTGTGAGAGTGCGTGCAGATAGCGGTTTGTGTGTGTTTTCTTCTGGTAGATAGTGTGTCCTAGGGAGCCATTGGGTTTCCTGTAGACTAAGACATCTAGGAAAGGAAGTTGGTTGTTAACGTCTGTTTCCATGGTGAACTGTATTTTGGGGTGTAGGCTATTGAGGTGTGTGAGGAAGTTGTCAAGTTTTTCTTTCCCGTGTGGCCAGATTATGAAGGTGTCATCTATGTATCTGAGCCAGAGTTTTGGTTTGTGGTCAGATTTTTCTAGAGCTTGGGTTTCAAAGTGTTCCATGTAGAGGTTGGCAATGACAGGTGAGAGGGGTGATCCCATGGGTGCTCCTTCTATTTGTTTGTATTTTTGTCCGTTATAGATGAAGTATGTGTTGGATAGGCAGTGGTTGGTCAGATCTAGGATGTGCTTGGGGGGGTTATATTTGTTTTGGATAGCTGTCAAGGCTTCTTTGATTGGCACTTGGGTGAAGAGGGATATGACATCAAAGCTCACGAGTAGGTCGCTGGGCTGTAAGTTTTGTTTCTTTATGATCTCTATGAACTGGAATGAGTTTTTTACATGTGAGGCGATGGATTCTGCATAGGGCTGTAGTTGTTTGGCGAGAAATTTGGCTAGGTTTTGTAGAGGTGAGCCTATGGAACTGACTATGGGTCTGAATGGGGTTCCTTCTTTGTGTATCTTGGAGAGACCATAGAGCTTAGGGCATCTGGATGATTTCTTTCTGGGAATGATTCTTTGTTGGATTTCTTCGCTGATGGGGGAGGCTTTTATTTTGGATCTAGTGGTTTTTTCTAGGTATCTCTCTCTCTCTCTCTCTTTCTCTCTCTCTCTCCCTCATCTCCATCCATCTACCTCTATATCTATCATCTATTTATATCATATATATCTACAGTATATCATCTATTTTTATCTCTACACCTACCTATCATCCATCCATCCATCCATCCATCCATCCATCCATCCATCCATATCTAATAGTAGGGTCATAGTTAAAATAACTCAAGATTTTTATTTAAAGATTTTTGATGTAGATAATGTTTTCCTTTAAATATTGGAGAAATGGTGAGTGCAGGCCTTACAGAAAGCTTAAAAATGTAAGAAAAGTTATGCCATTGAGTCAGAGCAAGACTTATATAATTCAGCACCAGTTTGCCGATGTCCAGAAGAAGCACACAAATGAACTAACTCACTCTTTCAACTGTGTTTTTCAAAACTGGTACAAAGAGCTATATTGTCCCTGTACTTAAAGCCATTAGGTAATCACTGACAATTCTCTTACCGTATTAGCAGACAGACACCTTCCTGATGGGTTTTAGGATCTCTGAGTAATGCCCAGATACTCACTTCTCTGATTTCTGCCAACGATGGGTCACAGGTAAGCTTTAATACTAGAGCCTTCAGGCTTGACACAGAAAGTCTATCCAAGAAAAAGAACATCAGCCTAGAATATCAAAACCTCCAGCCCATTCTGCTTGTGTGTTAAGAGTGACCTTTAACAATAGCAGTTTATGTCTGTCATGCTACGTAGAAAATCTTTGATAGAAGCAAATTTACTTTATAGGAAGTTCTCTTTCCACTATTAAAAGAAAAGACAAGCTGTTGAGAGAGGAACGTTTACCTGCATGGGTTGCCTTCAGACAGTTGTTGATCTCTTAGAAACAGCTTCCGTCGGCCTTCGGATAAAGGCATCTTTTGCCCCAAGGTTTTGCTGACCTGCCATAGCAGAGCACAAAAGACCTCTGGGAACACCTGTTGGAGGACTTTTTTCACTTGCAGAACAGAAAGGATTTCGTAGATGGCACAGGTGGCCTGAGAAAAGAAAGAAGAGATTGAAATCTGGAGCAAAACTAATAGTGAAATATAAAGCTTAATGTAACGGACATTTAGGATTCGTGAGGACCCTTCCCCCAACCATAAAGATAAAGGTTCCCCTCGCAAATATGTGCTAGTCATTGCTGACTCTAGGGGGCAGTGTTTATCTCCATTTCTAAGCTGAAGAGCCAGCACTGTCTGATGACAATTCCATGGTCATGTGGCTGGCATTTATTTATTTATTTATTTAATTAATTAAACTTTTATACTGCCCTTCTCCCGAAGGACTCAGGGCGGTATACAGCCTACACTAAAACAATTAATATACACACTAAAATAACAATAAAAAAACTTATTCAATAAAGGCCGAAATTAAAACCGTCCAATTGACCATATAAAATACCCAATAAAATTTAAAATTTAAAAATTTAAAATTTTAAATTTTAAAAAATCAGGCCAGTCCCGCTTGGATAAATAAATAAGTTTTCAGTTCCCGGCGAAAGGTCCAAAGGTCGGGCAATTGGCGTAAACCGGGGGGAAGTTCGTTCCAGAGAGTAGGTGCTCCCACAGAGAAGGCCCTTCCCCTGGGGGCCGCCAGTCGACACTGTTTGGCGGATGGCACCCTGAGGAGACCCTCTCTGTGAGAGCGCACGGGTCGGTGGGAGGCATGTGGTAACAGCAGGTGGTCTCGTAAGTACCCGGGCCCTAAGCCACGGAGCGCTTTAAAGGTGGTAACCAAAACCTTGAAGCATGACTAAACCCGAAGGCGCACGGAGCTCTGTTACCTTCCCACCTAATTGGTCCCTATTTTTCTACTTGCAATTTTTATCGGCTTTCAAGCTGCTAGGTTGGCAGAAGCTGGGACAAGTAACGGGAGCTCACTCGGTTACGTGGCACTAGAGATTTGAACTGCCAAACCTCCAACCTTTCTGATCGACAAGCTCAGCATCTTAGCCACTGAGCCACTGTGTCCCCCAACCATATAGTTCATTAAATTGATCATTAATTAATCATTAAATTAATGAACCATATAGTTCATTAAATTAACTTGAACATTGGGCGCTAAATAACAAAATGAAATACAACAGTGAAAAAAGTAAGGTTCTACATTTAGGCAAAAAATCCAAAGTGCACAGGTACCGGATATGTGGTACCTTGCTCAATAGTAGTAACTGTGAGAGGGATCTTGGAGTCCTAGTGGACAACCATTTAGATTGAGCCAGCAGTGTGCATCAGCTGCCAAAAAAGCCAACACAGTTCTGGGCTGCATAAACAGAGGGATAGAATCAAGATCACATGCAGTATTAATAACACTTTATAATGCCTTGGTAAGGCCACAATTGGAATATTGCATTCAAGTTTTGGTCGTCACGATGTAAAAAAGATGTTGAGACTCTAGAAAGAGTGCAGAGAAGAGCAACAAAGATGATTAGGGGACTGGAGGCTAAAACATATGAAGAACGGTTGCAGGAACTCAGTATGTCTAGTTTAATGAAAAAAAGGACTAGAGGAGACATGATAGCAGTGTTCCAATATCTCAGGGGTTGCCACAAAGAAGAGAGAGTCAAACTATTCTCCAAAGCACCTGAGGGTAGAACAAGAAACAATGGGTGGAAACTAATCAAGTAGAGAAGCAACTTAGAACTAAGGAGAAATTTCCTGACAGTTAGAACAATCAATAAGTGGAACAACTTGCCTGCAGAAGTTGTGAATGCTCCAACACTGGAAATTTTTAAGAAAATGTTGGATAGCCATTTGTCTGAAATGGTGTAGGGTTTCCTGCCTGGGCGGGGGGTTGGACTAGAAGACCTCCAAGGTCCCTTCCAACTCTGTTATTATATTATATTAAATTGTGGTTTTATCAAAAGTTGCTCTAGGCAATATAAGGTGGACAATTTTTGTTTCCAGTGCTATTAGGAGGGACATTTGTGAACTGCAGGGGCTATGCCTTAACTGCACCCTTTATTTTCAGTCCACAGATTCACAGACAAGCCACAGGATTGGTAGTTAAAGGTCAGCTTTTTGTCCCCAAAGTATTACAGTGTGATCAGACCCAGTAACACTGGAACCATGTGTGGTGGTCTCTCTCCATTCTTGGGACACTTTAAATTTTTAAAAACACTTGGATTTATTCATGTATTTATTCTATTTATATCCCTCCCATCCGTTCACTAAAAAAATAATAATTAAGGGCTGGTAAAAATAACAAACAAAAATAAAACTTTAATGAAGAACAAAGGTACAAACAAATCACAGAAAAGCAGAAGCAATATTTATCATGATAGATCACCAGTAAAACAAGATGATGAGCCTAGTGACAAAATGTCACAAAAGCTGTGTGAGCCACACTTCTTGGGAGAAGAGAGTCCCACATAATTCATGACTCTGCCAAACGTATCTCATATTTATAGAAATAAAACATTAAATGTTAATTATTGAACAGAAGGAGAATGATTAGGGAAAAGGCAGGATGCAGTTTCAATATTTCTGCTAAGAGTTGTGGACACTTTGGAATTTTAAAATTAAGAGTTAGGACATGTGCCATTTCTCTTTATAGTACCACATTAGACCTTTTTTAAAAACTGGTGTTATTTACAGAAATAGACTTCTCCTATTTATTTATTTATTACATTTATACAGCTGCCCCTCTTTCAATCAGCTTTTATTGTTTTCTGTACCTTTTTTTTATTTTGTCACAACAGTATACACAAGCATCAACATAATCAACATTCCCTCAACACTGTCAAACTATTTACTAAATCTGCACTACTATTAATCTTCTCATAGTTCCTATCACCAATCTCTTTCCACTTATGACTGTATGACTGTAACTTTGTTGCTGGCAATCCTTATGATTTATATTGATATATTGACCATCAATTGTGTTGTAAATGTTGTACCTTGATGAACGTATCTTTTCTTTTTATGTACACTGAGAGCATATGCACCAAGACAAATTCCTTGTGTGTCCAATCACACTTGGCGAATAAAAATTCTATTCTATTCTATTCTATTCTATTCTATAAATCAGCAAAATATCATATAAGCATATATATGAGCCAAAGTATGTAATAATTGTATTAATTTGATATAATGAAAGGAAACATTAAGACAGGAATGGTAGGCACTTTTGTGCTCTTATGCATGCCTCTTATAGGAATGGGGTGAGGTCAATGGTAGACAGTTTTTGGTTGAAGCTTTGGGGAGTTTGAGAAGAGACCACAGAGTCAGGCAGTGTGTTGCAAGCGTTAACAACTCTGTTACAAAAATCATATTTTCTGCAGTCAAGATTGAAGCGGTTAATATTAAGTTTGAATCTATTGTTTGCTCTTGTATTATTGCATTATTATTGTATCTTGTATCTTGTATTATTATTTCTTCCCATATGCTTACCTGAGAACATTTGGTAGCATTGATTGATGGTAATTAACCAACAAAAGTATTTTTGTTTTAACACTGTTCGTTGGAGCGTGAGAGTGTTAGTAAACTGACTACCTAGATGGGAGCTAATGCTCAGCTGTGATGATTCAACATCCTTCAGCAGTCACATTGTTTATCTCCATTTTTCTAGGAATCACACAATAAAAGAAACTCTCATGTCCCTAAGGTCTTCTTGAAAAGATTCACAGAAAAAAAACCTAAGTTTTCTTCTTCCTCACTTACTTTGAGAGGCTCTTCTTCTGCAAATTCCACGATATCTTCATTTGTGAAGTGGAAAATTGTTCCTGAGTCTGTGGGCTTTGTTATTCTGCTTGCTAGCTTTGGAAGGATGAGCAAGGCCAGGGATGCATCTCTGCCCAGTGATCTCCAAAGTTCACCTGTCTCACTAAAATTCAGCAAGGCAAAAAGGAAAGCATCTTCTGATAAGCTTTGCATCAATATACAAATGGATGAAGACTATTGCTTGACATAGTGTAAGCCGCCCTGAGTCTTCGGAGATGGGCGGGATAAGCACTACTATTAATCGTTTCATAGTTCCCATCACCAATCTCTTTCCACTTATGACTGTATGACTATAACTTGTTGCTGGCAATCCTTATGATTTATATTGATATATTGATCATCAATTGTGTTGTAAATGTTGTACCTTGATGAACGTATCTTTTCTTTTATGTACACTGAGAGCATATGCACCAAGACAAATTCCTTGTGTGTCCAATCACACTTGGCGAATAAAAATTCTATTCTATTCTATTCTATAAATCAGCAAAATATCATATAAGCATATATATGAGCCAAAGTATGTAATAATTGTATTAATTTGATATAATGAAAGGAAACATTAAGACAGGAATGGTAGGCACTTTTGTGCTCTTATGCACGCCTCTTATAGGAATGGGGTGAGGTCAATGGTAGACAGTTTTTGGTTGAAGCTTTGGGGAGTTTGAGAAGAGACCACAGAGTCAGGCAGTGTGTTGCAAGCGTTAACAACTCTGTTACAAAAATCATATTTTCTGCAGTCAAGATTGAAGCGGTTAATATTAAGTTTGAATCTATTGTTTGCTCTTTTATTATTGCATTATTATTGTATCTTGTGTCTTGTATTATTATTTCTTCCCATATGCTTACCTGAGAACATTTGGTAGCATTGATTGATGGTAATTAACCAACAAAAGTATTTTTGTTTTAACACTGTTCGTTGGAGCGTGAGAGTGTTAGTAAACTGACTACCTAGATGGGAGCTAATGCTCAGCTGTGATGATTCAACATCCTTCAGCAGTCACATTGTTTATCTCCATTTTTCTAGGAATCACACAATAAAAGAAACTCTCATGTCCCTAAGGTCTTCTTGAAAAGATTCACAGAAAAAAACCCTAAGTTTTCTTCTTCCTCACTTACTTTGAGAGGCTCTTCTTCTGCAAATTCCACGATATCTTCATTTGTGAAGTGGAAAATTGTTCCTGAGTCTGTGGGCTTTGTTATTCTGCTTGCTAGCTTTGGAAGGATGAGCAAGGCCAGGGATGCATCTCTGCCCAGTGATCTCCAAAGTTCACCTGTCTCACTAAAATTCAGCAAGGCAAAAAGGAAAGCATCTTCTGATAAGCTTTGCATCAATATACAAATGGATGAAGACTATTGCTTGACATAGTGTAAGCCGCCCTGAGTCTTCGGAGACGGGCGGGATAAGCACTACTATTAATCGTTTCATAGTTCCCATCACCAATCTCTTTCCACTTATGACTGTATGACTATAACTTGTTGCTGGCAATCCTTATGATTTATATTGATATATTGATCATCAATTGTGTTGTAAATGTTGTACCTTGATGAACGTATCTTTTCTTTTATGTACACTGAGAGCATATGCACCAAGACAAATTCCTTGTGTGTCCAATCACACTTGGCCAATAAAAAATTCTATTCTATTCTATATAAAAAAATGCAAAATAAATAAAAATAAATAAATAAATACAATAAATACAATATGCATTGTCAACACCTACAGTATATGGGGTGCCATGGTAATTTAAGGCAGAATGTATGGTGCCACTTATTTGCTTATTTCGCATTTCAGTTTTGATGCCAATGAATATTCACAAGATTGATAGCTACGCCTGACACAAAATACACATCTCAGTCTTAAGCACATGAATTGTGACATATATGCAACAAATAGATTCCTCCCCACCCTCCCTTTAGTTAGAAAAAGTAACGGTCAATCAGATGTTGAGGTACAAGAGTGGCATTTCCAGATAAGTTAATACAATCTAAATATTCAAAAATAGTGATTACATTTTCCCAGTTTTTTCTCTCCCCTGGGGATCTAGGTACAAAGAGATATATAAGGTCAAAGGTTGATTACTCATCTCCTTAAACTCCACTAACATAAATCCAAAGGTTCACTGGATTCATAGAGACATAAAGAAATCACCTTCTCAAACAACTATAGATCTTGATTTAAATTTGATCACATACCTATCCATTGGAAGGCGCCGGCACAATAGGCTGCTAAACACAGCATCCAAATGAAAATGGGCCACAATGGTTAAGGCATCCATGAGAAACTGTCTCAAGTCATCCTGCTTGATAATAGGCAAGTGACTGTAGAATACATCTAGGACTGCTGAGATCTAGAAGGAGCAACATAGATACCTGCACTCCCATTTGTTAAGCACATCAAATAATAATTGCACATAAGGGACTTGGTCATTCCCTTAAATTTAGCAAGTGGCTCTTGCCTGATGTTTAATCTCTTCTGCAGGAATTTCTAAAGCAGTCAGAAAATTGTGTACAGCTCTAACTTAACTGCAATTCTTAGAAAGTTTATATAAATATAAGAGTATCTCGTCTTAACCATCCTTAATAGGAAATAGTGACACATAAATAGATATGTCAGAATCTGCCTGCCAAATCTCCATCCCACATCTGGGAAGGGACGAAAATCCACCTCTACCCACTGGACATTTGACCTCCTATAATGTGTTAGAACTAATTCCTGGCCACTAAAAAACGTCCACCCTACTTTATCTGAAGCAATGTTTTAAAAGGTCCATCTTGTGACAAAGAATCACCTGTCCTTCGATTGCATTTCCACAATCTTGAAGGATGGTTAGGAGCCAGTGACCAGCAGCAATGGCACACATTTTGTTTCCAGATACTAAAACTTCTAGGATGCTCTCGACAAAATGAAGACCTTGATCTGGTGGAAAATAAGCACTGACCACCTGTCAACATAACAGAAATAGATGAGATCATAAGAAATCTGTAGCTCATCAATTGGTTCATGCTTTATTTGCTTGTTTATATAATTTACATCTTGTTGCAGTTGGAAATGTGTATGTGATATATCCAAAATTGCACGCCCAAGATATAAATGAAAATAACAATTAAGCCAATTAAGCAAAATGGACCCCCATCTAATTAATCAATAAAAAGAACAAGATTGTGAAGTTTAATTCCTGAGAATGTTTTCCTGAACAGTCTTCAGCATCTTCCTGAATGCAACCAGGTAGCGAACTAATATGATCTGCAGAGTAAGAGCTACTGAGAACCAGCTTCTAGCCTCCGTTTCCTTTACTTCCCTAAAGTAGGGATCAAAGAGAGTTTTTCCCAAAATAATCAAATAGGTTATGTTAAGAAAGTATAGCTTGGTAGGCCTTTCCTGATTCTCATCATTCCCTACCCAAAATGAACACAGTTTCCAGCTTTAAGTACTGCTTTGATCTACCCAAAATCTTGAAAGGGAAGGAGGGAGGAAGAGAGTGAGAGATAGATGGTAGAAGGGAAATACCTAGGTATGTGTGTGAGAACCAGATACCATTTTACTCAGTATCCTGGCCCCCCTGCCCCCAAAAAGAGAAATCCTGGCAGCCCAAACCGCAATCACCTTGGCCATTTTGGAAGATGCCCTGAGAAGGTCCCCAAAAACCACTGTCTGTAGATTAGCATAAGCAGATTCCATTTCTTTATCTTCCACATATGTAGCTTGTGACCTAGCTGAGAGAAGGAAGAGAAGAATGATTGAATCGTTTTCTGACTAGTTCAGGTCCTGCTAGGTATACTTTATTAAATATAAGACTAAATATTGTTTTGGTTTTGAGTGATTATTACGTTAGGCAGAATCATCAATTAACATTCCTTCAGGAGTCCCTGGTGCTATTTTATTAGAATGAGATCTCCAGCAGAGATCTGTTAGAATGAGCCAGCCTCCCAGATGGAAGGAGGAATTTGTGTCAAAACCATTTTATCTAAAGACTCACATTGAGAGAGACACAAGTGACACTTAACTATAAAAAAGGAGACTTAAGGGAAGCAAAGTCTCCATCACTGAAGATCTGATGTGACCAGTTTGTTTGTAGGTCTCTTGACTTCCATGTTTTCATTTGCATATATATATTTGCTTAAAGGCATACAGTTGATCCAGTGGTGAAATCAAATTTTTTCTACTACCAGTTCTGTGGGCGTGGCTTGGTGGGCATGGTGTGGCTTGGTGGGCGTGGCAGGGGAAGGATATTGCAAAATTTATTTTTTTATTTTATTTTATTAAATTTTTATACTGCCCTTCTCCCGAAGGTGTACAGCCAGAAGATAAAAAGCATGATAAATATACAATTAAAACACCAAACTAAAAACAGAGCATATTAGAAAAATGGCCAACCTTAAAAAATTTAAAATTTAAAATTCAAAACCCCAAAGTACTAAAACCCCAATTAAAATTTAATAAAACTATTAAGCCAGTCCCGCTTGAATAAATAAGTGTGTTTTCAACTCACGGCGAAAGGTCCGAAGATCAGGCACTTGGCGTAATCCAGGGGGAAGTTCGTTCCAGAGCGTAGGAGCTCCCACAGAGAAGGCCCTGCCCCTGGGGGCCGCCAGCCGACATTGTTTGGCGGACGGCACCCTGAGAAGACCCTCTCTATGTGAGCGTACGGGTCGGTGGGAGGCATGAGGTAACAGCAGGCGGTCCCGTAAGTACCTGGGCCCTAAGCCATGGAGCGCTTTAAAGGTGGTAACCAAAATCTTAAAGCGCACCCGAAAGACCACAGGAAGCCAGTGCAAGCCACGCAGGATTGGTGTTACATGAGAGCAACGAGTTGCTCCCACTATTACCCGCGCAGCTGCGTTCTGGACTAGCTGCAGCCTCTGGGTGCACTTCAAGGGCAGCCCCATGTAGAGAGCATTGCAATAAAATCTCCATTCCCACCCCACTACAGGGAAAGGATACTGCAAAATCTCCATTCCCACCCCACTCCTGGGGGAAAGGATATTGCAAAATCTCCATTCCCACCCCACTCTGGGGCCAGCCGGAGGTGGCATTTGCCAGTTCTCTGAACTACTCAACATTTCTGCTACCGGTTCTCCGAACTACTCAAAATTTCCACTACCGGTTCTCCAGAACCTGTCAGAATCTGCTGGATTTCACCCCTGAGTTGATCACTTTCCTTGTCAATGCAACTCTAAAGGCAACAGGTTCAGGATTGTTGGCTGAGAAGATATGGGAGGCTTAGAACTTTCATATTTATTTATTTATTTATAAATGAAAACACAATACAGAAAAAAATGAAAATTAAATTTATTTAAAAAATAAAAACAATAACCACCCACCCACCCCAGCAACAACACAAAGTCAAACAAGATATTTGATGTCTTCCTCACACTTTGGGTTCCTCAGGGCATTTGAAAGCTTGGTTTTGTCAGTGGGCCTGGGGATTCCAGAGTGTGAGGGAGACATTAAATGGCTTGTTTGACTTTGTGTTATTGGTGGGTTATTGTTTTTTATTTTATGTATCATTTATTTTAATTTTCTATGCTTATGTTTTTATTGTTTGTAAGCTACCTAGAGTCATTGTGAATAGGTGATTGGATAAATTTAATAAATAAATAAATAAATATAAATTAAGCAAATTTAAATGTTCTAAGCCTCCCATATCTGTATGTATGGTGTAGGGTTTCCTGCCTGGGCAGGGGGTTGGACTAAAAGACCTCCAAAGTCCCTTCCAACTCTGTTATTATTATTATTATTATTATTATCTTCTCAGCTAGCAGTCCTGATCCTACTGCCATTAGAGTTGTGCTGATGAGGTAGGTGGTCAACTGTATGCCTTTGGTTCACTGGTCCTTAGGTCTTTGATTCTTGCAAAGGAGAGCAAAGAAAGGTTGGGGACCCTTTACTCATTTCATGCCCTTACCTTGTATATGAATGAGGCAGGTGATGCATTGGGCGGCCCACTGCCGGCATTGGATAGAATTGTCACAGGTGTATGGAGCTAGGAATGCAACTCGGGATCCAAATTGTTGAAAATTTTCTCCCTCCTGCCAAAGGAGGAGGAGAAAAAAGATAAGGAAATAAGAAAAATTGTTTTACAATAAAGTGGGAGAAATCAAAATATTTGAAAAATTGCCCTTCTCCAAAATAACCTACATTCATAAACAATAAGGCATGAGATAAACTGTGACTAAAACACCAACTGCTATATTTCTCCATATCCTTTGATCCTTGAGAAGGATCTTGCTTCTACCACATCAGGGGTGGGTTCCACTTACCTTCACTACTGGTTCGCAATGACAGCGCGCATATGAATGTGCTTGCTTTACTCGTGCACTTCTGCGCATGCACAGAAGCTTTTGCACATGCGCAGATCGTCCATGATGACATCCGGGCAGGTGGGCGGAGCTTCCTGCCACCGTTACTACAAGTTCGCAAGAACTGGACCGAACTGATAGCAACCCACCACTGTACCACATCCATATGCTGCTTCATGCATTGCCTTTTATTCTTTAAACTTCTTACTGCTCTTTTTTAGTTCCATAGAATCATGCTTTCTTGTCTTCCCCTTTATTTCATTCTACTCACTTGCCAAGTATTCCATTCCCTCCACATTTATCCTCTTAGCCCCTCACAGATTGCCAGCAATTGCCAGAAGAGTAGATAACTCACAGGGAGATGAACCTTTTCCTGAAATGCAACAAGGGCATGGAAAATAGCTTGCAATGCCCGCTCTCTGCTCCATTCTGTTTCATTGAACCAAGGGTCTATGAGCTGTTGAATAAGCAAGGAGACAAGAAGGAAGATATCAGAATCTGTCATAGTCTTTTTTCCAGTAATTTTATTAATTATTTCATTCCATTTTTAAAATCACGTTTTCCCCATATCTAGAGAGGCAGACCTTTTGGGATGAAAGGTCATGTATAGCGAATAAAGAAAAAAAACACACCACCCTTTGCTTCTGTTAGATACCCTGCATGATATGAGATGTAGAAAACTTCCAACTGGAGACAATAGCATGTTTCCCCCAAGCTTTTTAATTTTTCTCCCATCTTGGCTATGGGAGCATGTTTTTTCTTGATGGGGGAGAGAATCAAGGTATAGATGTTAGGGATATAGGTCTGAGTAGATTATGGGGGATAACATAATAATAAATAATAATAAATCTAGTATTTTCTATGAGGCTTTAAAAAAACCTAAAAGCACTGGTATTTGGACAAAACTATTTGCATTGGTATATTTCGGAGTATAAGATGCACCGGAGTATAAGACAAACCTTAGTTTTTGGGGAGGAAAATAAGAAAAAAGCTGATTAGCAGGTGGATTGGCCTCCCAGAATACCCCCAATCAGCTGTTCCCAGAGGAGAATTTTAGCAACAGGTTCGTTGGTTGTGAGCTTGCGCCTTGCTTTTTGTTTCAGCCTCTGAAACTTTTGAAACTCTGTTTCAGAAAAAACCTTTCTTCCTGCCTCTGAAATAGAGATTTAGAAAAAAAGCCTCTGAAGCTCTGTTTCAGAGGCTTTTTTTCTGAAGCTTCTTTCAGAGGCTTTTTTTCTGAAGCTTCGTTTCTGAGGCTTTTTTCAGCCTCTGAAATCTCCGTGTGGGAGGCTGGGCAGGGCTACATTCAGAGTATAAAACGCACCCAGATTTTCACCCTCTTTTTTGGGGGGAAAAAGGTGCGTCTTATACTCTGAAAAATATGGTAATATATAATGATAACGCACATGTAGCTTTTCAAGTTTTTAGAACAATTGTCTGACAGGGTTTGGATGAAGAAATAGTCTTTCAAATGCAGTATGATTGCATTTCATGAAATGTCATGCTTCAGAACTAACATTTGTCTGCACATATAAAAATGTTGGTTTAATTGAAAAATGTGCTTATTGGGATAATATCAGATTGCTATTTTTATACTATTTGTGTCTTGTAGTTGAATGGATACTAGTCACTGTGATGGCCCTAATAGATTGAGTAATGCAGGAATAGTTTCTTACTTTTATTTCAAATATTTATACCTTGCTTTCCTGCTAGGAAGTATTTAAATCAGAGGGAAACAAAATTATAATGAATAAATCGGTCTTCAAATCACCTATCGTGTGGTGTTCTGACAGCTAGCTTTTCATTGATGTTGTCTTGCCCAAATTATTTTATCCCTTTTATCATGCTATTACATGAGTTGGATTCAATGGCCAGCTGCAATAGGATCAGGGGTGAAATGCTCCCAGTTTGGACTGGATCGCCCAATCTGGTAGCGATGGCAGCGGGTGGTTCAGAGAACTGGTAGCAAAAATCCCTCCCCCCTTCCCCTCGCCTGCCCAGCTGAGCCACACGATCATCAGAGGTTTTTTTTACTTTTAAAAGCATTTTTTCTTTGGCCGAAAAAATGCTTTTAAAAGTAAAAAAAAGCCTCTGATGATCGTGCGGCTCAGCTGGGATTGTCAGAACCTTTTCAAAGCATTTTTTCTACAACCTCTTTGGCCAAAAAAAAAGTGCTTTTAAAAGGCTCCTCTGGCGATCCCAGCTGAGTTGTCTGATCATCAGAGGCTTTTAAAAGCATTTTTTTACAACCTCTTCTGCCAAAAAGGCTGTAGAAAAAATGCTTAAAAAAAGTTGGCTACTCCCACCCAGTCACATTACCGCCCCCACCAAGCCCCGCCCACAGAACCAGTAGTAACAAATTTTACATTTCACCCCTGAATAGGATCAACCTTTTGTATACAGAATGTGATGAAATCCTAACTGGAAATCAACAAATCAGGAAGTATGCAATGGCTGAGCAACTAAACTGGCTGCAATTTCCAGATTACCTAAAGCCAGCAAAAAGACATTACTTACCTGGAACATTTCATCCATTAGCTCAGATGTTGGGTATTCCTCAACCATGCTCTTCAGAAGTTTCCCAAAAGCATCCATTGAATCAGTGTAGAGCGACTAAAAACACAATGCAAATGGTGAGATCTAGGAGCCAAATTAGATACAACATTAGGAGATCCATCAGAGCAGGGGTCTCCAACCTTGGTCACTTTAAGCCTGTTACTGAAGTCACATTTTCTGCAATTGAGTTTGGAGCGGTTTACCTTGAGTTTGTATCTATTATTTGCTCGTGTATTGTTGTGGTTGAAGCTGAAGTAGTCACTGACAGGTAGGATGTGGTAGATAATTTTATGTACTATGCTTAGGTCAGACAGAAGTCGGTGTAGTTCTAAGTTGTCTAAGCCCAAAATTTGGAGTCTGGCGGCATAAGGTATTTTATTGCGAGCAGAGGAGTGGAGGACTCTTCTTGTGAATCAAAATTGTGACTCAGATAGTTTTATTCAACCTCAAAGCAGAGGGTTTAATTAAACCAGCATCCTATATTAGGCAGTGGCGAGCTAGAAATTTTTTTCCCCACAAAACCCATTAGCAGACTAGAAAAAGAAAAGTTTCTAGAGAAAAAACTCCCTCCAATTACCTGAATATATAAAGCATCCCTTTCTGTCTCTCCCTTTTCTTTCAGCTGCTCCAGGGGACGGAGGGGAAACAAACTTTTGATGCTTTGATCAAGGAGATTACGAATGTCCTCCATGTTCAAGGATGGCTTCAATTTGCTACCAGTAGAAAGATGGGCGGAGGGGTCATATATTAAAGCTGAAGGCTAAAAATCAGCCCTTAATAGAATGGTATCTTGAACTGTCATCTGAACAATGAATAAGACAAAACTTGGGAATTTGCAGGGCACATCATGCAGGAATTCCATGTCCTTTTCCTTTTGTTTTTTTCCCCCCTATGCTCTGATATGCATTGATTTGTTGAGATAATAAAAATATTTTCTTGAAAGACAGGAGAACTATATTATTACCTTACATGATCCAAGAGAAAATAAAGGTTAGTGATAGAACTTGGGAGGGCATTGTATGAAAATAAATTAATATTTTAGGGATTTTCTGGACACTGGAAAGGGAGCAGCTTCTCAGAGATAATTGTAGATTTCCAAGTGATTGCTTAAGGGGTGAACAATAAAATACAGGTAGTCCTTGACTTACAAGAGTTCATTTAGTGACTGTTCCAAGTTACAATGGTACTGAAAAAAGTGATTTATGCCTGCTTTTTCATATTTATGACTGTTGAAGCATCCTTGTGATCATGTGATCAAAGTTCAGGTGCTTGGCAACTGATTCATATTTATGATAAAAGTCACTTAACAAATGTCTTACTTAGCAACAGAAATTTTGGACTCAGTTGTAGTTGTAAATCAAGGACAGCCTGTATTGTGGATTGTATGAGATTAATCAAGGTTTTGTCCCCTTAATTCCCTTATTATCCCCTTGATCTTTCTATGGACTCCCTGTCACAAAACATTTCATTAATCAAACACTAGACTACCCTTCCTCAGATGAGTTGTAACCATAACTCCTGAATTCCCACCCATTTGTCAGCTGGGAATTCTAAGAGTTGCAATCCCAATGTGTTTAGGGGATGCCCAATGTTAGGCAAGGCTGATCCATGATTTTTGGTATAAAATCTCATACGTCACAAAGCCTGGTATGAAATAAAATATTTACTATATAACCATATAGACCTTCCAAGGACTAGAAATATCTACCTCAAGAATGCCATGGCAATGATGGCTTTGGGACGAAGGGGTGTTGCCAAAGAATCCAGTGGTTCTTCTCTAATGAAATCCTGAGCATATAAGAGCATGCATAAGACAAAAAGAATGAAAAGTACACCATGGGCAAAGGGATTTGCAAAAAAATAAAAACAACCCTATGAATTATGGCAGCATTCCTACAGTTGAATAGCCTTTGGGCAGAGTGCTGCAGCAGTGATGTTAGAAAATTCTGGGAACATAAAGCTAGCCAGTGGGTGACTTTGAAAACTATAATCATCTAGGCAAGGATGAAGACGATATATGTGATTTTTTGGAGCAACAAGTTTCTTAGAAGAGAGCTTAACTGCATTTGTCTAAATATATCATAAAGACCAATTCTGGAGCAAGAGCACAATTCTGCCAGTTTGAATAAAATCTGGTTCTGCTCATAATGTCCTATGATTTTAAAAAGAAAATCCTTTTATAATCTTTGTACTAGGGTTTGTGTTTTTTAAAAAAAATATTAAGGCAATGGAAGAACAGATACAAAAAAATAATGTGTAGATTTACATAAAGCTTGCAGAAGGAGTAAAAGCAGAGTATTATTGCAAATCAAGTCTAGAATTGGCTTGCAAAGCTGGGAAGAAATTGGTATCATGACCTATTTGACAAATTTCCCCTGGGATTGAATTTATATTAGGCATGTCTTCATAGATCTAAGGGTCTACACATCAAAAGTGATCAAATGCTGAAAGCATATAAAGTGTGTAGAACCCTCCTTCTTCCTCCTCTTCTCCTCCTCTCCTCCTCCTCCTTTTTCCCTGAGTAATGGTCTACTGAAGTTGAGAGCAGAACATCAGTACTGCCTCAGTTATAGGAAAGAAGTCAGTTTTAAGGGATGTGGATTTCCATAATGTGATTTAGAGAAGTATTTAAAGGACAGCTTTGGAGATATATAGCCTTAAAAATGGCATTTACTGAAACTAATGTTTTATTTTTTTTAAAAAAAGGGGGGTGGTCTAGGAAGGACATCTATATATCTCTAGCATTAACTTTACTCACCAACAAAATACCAAGAAGTTCTTTCTTACAACTTAAGATGAAATTCTGAAAGCTCCGAGTCTCATGGATTGCTTGGCAGATATCAGTTGTGCTCTGAACAAGGGCTAGTTTGAGATTCATGTCCTACATTAGCAGAAGAACCAGCGTGATAGTGTGGTTAGTGTTTTAGACTAGGAATTGAGGTTCAAATCCTCACTCGTAAAGTTGTATAAGTGGCTGTGAACCTGCCTCATACAAACCCAAACAGATTCACTGTGAAGATAACAGTAAGGTGAGCTGTCTGATTTCTTTCCTCCTCAGAAGAAAGACGACTGTAAATTTAGTCAATAAGGTTCATCAGGAAACTAGATATTACATGGAAACAGAGCAATCACTTATCACTCACTTACTGATTAGCAATACTACTATCAGACACAAGAGATCTTTCAAACTTCTTCAATACATTTATGGGCAAAGAAATTAAACGATTTGTCTGAATTTCTGCAGAGAAAGGGGAACGTTATGTTTGTAGTGACAGCAACACATACTGGAACACACAAACCCAGTCATGCACACATACACAAAGTCAAAGCAGATAGGCAGAGTTCTTATCAGATTTCAAAACTCAGGAAAGACAGGTGCGATTCTTCCAAATAGTTTTCTTTATTATAACACATAGACAGAATCTTGCCAAGTGACGCACCCTACAGTCTGCAAGTATGGGAACTATTAGTCTGGGAACTGTTAGTGAGGGGCTGTCTTCACCCTCATTTTCTCAAACTATCTAAACTGACCTGCCTCTTACTCCTCTGGAATGCACCCCCTCCCTCCTGGGAATCCAGTCCATCACATTCTATCCTCTGATGCCTTTCCTCTGAATTGAATTACTGTAATATATGGGAAGCCCAGCACTTCAGGACCACTAGAGAGATGGTTGCACAATGAAAGAGAGAACATTCATATGCAGCTACTTTGTAATATAGAGGGAAGCACCAACAGGATATTCATACATAGCCAATAGTCACCTTATCATTAAATGAAAATTTTATTCCACACAGGATAGTTTTTTTCAGGAATTAAATTTTCTTCCATAGGATTGAGCAAGGATTGGTTGAAAAAAATGTCATGATAATTTCTTTGTCTGATACCAAAGAGGGCATATGGAATGGTTTTGAAAGGAAGAAAAGTTGCAACCAAGGCAGTGTTCAGATAATGGAGAATCTAGTTAGAAAAAGTCTCAGACAGGCACCTTCCTAGATCACAAAAAGGCAATATGAGGAGGAAGGAACCACATTCTGATTTCTGCTGCTAGGAATCGGGCAGCATTTAAACATATTTATTTATTTATTATTTAGATTTTTATACCGCCCTTCTCCCGAAGGACTCAGGGCGGTGTACAGCCAGATTAAAACAGTACAATATACAAATTAAAACCACAGTTAAAATAACCTATTCTATAAATGGCTGAAAATTAAAACCGTCAAATTTGACCCATAAATAAAATACCCCAATTAAAATTATTAAAATTCGAAAATTTTTAAAAATTTAAAAAATTAAGCCAGTCCCGCTTGGATAAACAAGTACGTTTTCAATTCACGGCGAAAGGTCCGAAGGTCAGGTAATTGACGCAAACCAGGGGGAAGTTCATTCCAGAGGGTAGGTGCTCCAACAGAGAAGGCCCTTCCCCTGGGGGCCGCCAGCCGACATTGCTTGGCGGACGGCACCCTAAGAAGACCCTCTCTGTGTGAGCGTACGGGTCGGTGGGAGGCATAAGGTAACAGCAGGCGGTCCCGTAAGTACCCGGGCCCTAAGCCATGGTATAATATTGTATAATTTACAATAATGTTACTTCCAACATACATGCATTGGTTTCTTAGTCTGGTTTATATTTTGGACTGACAGGCACTAATACTCTTCCCATCCCCCTTTTTTCTTGAAGAGAATAAGGACATAACAGACCTTGATCTGCTGTGTCAGCAAAAGTTAGATCCATTATGACTTACCTTGTTTTCAATACTGAGGCCCAGCACCTGAAAGTGAAACAAGAATCCAAGGAGAATGAGATAACTTGCCCAATAACAAATTAAGTAAGACAAGTAATGCACTGTAAAAGAAAGTATTTCATATTTCTTTCTGATTTGCTTCAGAAAAACACGTGAGTTTGAGCTGCTGCTTTGGGGTGGAGTGGGGGTGGAAAATTTCTGCATTTCTTTCTGATTTGCTTCAGAAAAACACGTGAGTTTGAGCTGCTGCTTTGGGGTGGAGTGGGGGTGGAAAATTTCTGCATTTCTTTCTGATTTGCTTCAGAAAAACACGTGAGTTTGAGCTGCTGCTTTGGGGTGGAGTGGGGTGGAAAATTTCTGCATTTCTTTCTGATTTGCTTCAGAAAACACGTGAGTTTGAGCTGCTGCTTTGGGGTGGAGTGGGGTGGAAAATTTCTGCATTTCTTTCTGATTTGCTTCAGAAAACACGTGAGTTTGAGCTGCTGCTTTGGGGTGGAGTGGGGTGGAAAATTTCTGCATTTCTTTCTGATTTGCTTCAGAAAACACGTGAGTTTGAGCTGCTGCTTTGGGGTGGAGTGGGGGTGGAAAATTTCTGCATTTCTTTCTGATTTGCTTCAGAAAAACACGTGAGTTTGAGCTGCTGCTTTGGGGTGGAGTGGGGGTGGAAAATTTCTGCATTTCTTTCTCATTTTCACAATCTAATCTAATCACTATAAATAAAATATAGCAATAATATATTCAGGGTTGGTCCACTTGAGATTGTGATTTTATTCTATTCAAAATGACTGGCTTAGTTCAGTGCAATACTTGTTTTGCAGCTGTCTTTCATGATACCTTTTCAAATTTGGGTACTGTCCTCTTTGTAAACAAATTAGCAGTCTACGTGGACAGATTACATATCTAGAATCTCTAATCTATGCTCTCCAAGCAGAAATTAGGTACCCAATTCAGCCATTCCAGCTGCTGAGCCATCAGCCCCCTCTACCACAAAGATCCTGCAGGAAAAGGGCAGTATGGACAACCGTGGGATCTGGCAGGGTGAGAGCTGTGAACCATAAACACAAAGCTTTTACAGTGTCCCAGTATAACAGATATAGTGCCCTTGCTGACCTAAATAGGAACACTAAAGTGACAGATCAAGGTAGTTGTGATACTGATAACTCAAACAATCAAGGGATTATGGTTCAAGATGAAGAACTTACTTTGGAAAAGTGTGAACCTACTTTGGAAAAGTGTGTATCAAGTATTACAGATCGGTCACACAAGAAGAGCAAGGTATCCAAAAAGAGAAACCACCTTCTGATTGGTGATTCAATTGTAAGGGATGTAAATTTAGGAAAGGATATGGAGGTTTTGAAAGACGTCAGGTGTCTACCTGGTGCTACTGCCAGCAGAGACAAGAGGCGTATTCTTAAGATAGTCAAGAATGCCAGTAAGGATTCTGATGTTGATGCTATTATACACCTTGGCACAAATGATCTGTCCCAAAAGGATGTGCTTTCTGTGCAGAATGATTTCCAGAGCTTAGGGTATGAACTTAATAGCATAGGTTGTAGGCTTAACTTTTCAGAGGTTTTACCAGTACATAAGGAACAAAAAGGTAAAGGCCAGCGTGTAGTGGAGTTTAATGTGTGGCTAAAGGAGTGGTGTAAAAGGGAAGGCTTTGGTTTTATTAGTCATGATGTCTGCAACTGGTCCAATGAAAAATTGTACAAAAGAGATGGATTGCATCCATCAAAGAAAGGGACTGAGTTACTTAGCAATACATTCACAGATTTTCTGGATAAACATTTAAACTGAACAGTGGGGACAGAGAATTAACTGATATAGAAAATTTCTGTCCCCAGCAATCGAAAACTAAAAGGGTTATCAGTGCATGTAACATAGATGTCTGTATGGGTAAGACTATCAACCATGCTATCAAGCAAAACCAAGCATTTAACAGTGAGTGCCATACCATGTGCACTAAACCAACAGGTGGCATGAAAGTAGGGGCAGTCAACACAGGTTATGTAGACAGTAAACACAAGATCAATCCAAATGGACTCAAATGTCTATACACCAATGCACAGAGTATGAGGAATAAACAGGGTGAATTAGAAATCCAAGTAAATGAGGGTAGATATGATATTGTTGCCATTACGGAAACTTGGTGGGATGAAACTGACAAATGGAACATACAGCTAGAGGATATAAATTATTTAAAAGAAATAGACCAAATAAAAGAGGAGGTGGAGTTGCACTATATATAAGAAATAACTACATCTCTACAGAAATAGAGCACAACAATGATGAAAATCATCTTGAATGTATTTGGGTCAATATAAAAGGGTGAAAACGATATTGCCATAGGTCTATACTATAGGCCACCCAACCAAACAGAGGAAGTAGATGAACTTTTGCTAGTCAGCTAACTAAGGTATGTAGGAAGCACATCACAGTAGTAATGGGGATTTTAACTACCCTGACATCAACTGGGAAACAAACTCTGCACCAAGTGGAAGATCCAACAGGTTCCTAACAAACCTAGCAGACAACTTTGTTTCCCAAAAATAGAGAAGGCGACAAGGGATCAGCCATATTGGACTTAATTCTCACTAACAGAGATGAAATGATAGAAGGTGTTGAAGCTACAGGAACCTTGGGGCAAGTGACCACGCAATATTGGAATTCAACATTAAGCAAATACAAGTAGTAGAACAAAGTCAAACTAGAGTCTTGGACTTTAAGAGAGCTAATTTCAATAAACTTAGAGAGATCTTGAGAAGGATTCAATGGATGAGAATCCTCAGGGGAAAACAACTCAAGAAGCTTGGGAAATTTTGAAAAGTGAGATTATAAAAGCACAGTCTAACACAATACCAATGAAGAAGAAAATAGTAGATCACAAAAGAAACCAGCATGGATGCATAAAGAACTATCTGACAAATTGAAAGACAAAAGGACAAATATAAAAAGTGGAAAGAGGGCAAATAACTAAGGCAGAATATCAGCAAATAGCCGAGCCTGTAAAGATGAAGTGAGGAAAGCTAAGGCTCACAATGAACAAAGGCTAGCGACAAAAGTAAAAATAATAAAAAAGCTTCTTCCAACATGTTAAAAACAAGAAAAAGTCAAGGAAACAATTGGCCCATTGCTGGGAGAAAGTGGCAAGAAGATGACAAGCAACAGGAGAAAGCAGATCTACTTAACTCATATTTTGCATCTGTCTTTACACAAAAGGAAAAACAATCCAACCTATCAAAACAGCACTACAAAAACAGATTAGAAACACAAGTTAAAATAGGGAAGAAAATGGTAAGTGAACACCTGTCTACCTAGACGAGTTCAAATCACCAGGACCGGATGGATTACACCCCAAGGTTCTGAAGGAACTGGCAGACGTGATCTCAGAACCACTGAACTATATCTTTCAAAGATCCTGGAGCACAGGGAGCTGCCAGAGGACTGGAAAAGAGCTGATGTAGTTCCCATCTTCAAAAAGGAAAAAAACAGATCCAGGAAACTACAGACCTATCAGTCTGACCTCAATACCGGGAAGATTCTGGAAAAGATAATCAAGCAACGAATCACGAACACCTAGAAGCAAACAAAGTAATAACCAAAAGCCAACATGGGTTTGTCAAAACAGATCATGCCAGACTAATCTTATCGCATTCTTTGACAAAATGACAAAATTAGTAGACCAGAGGAATGCTGTTGATATAATTTACTTGGACTTCAGTAAAGCATTTGATAAAGTAGACCATAACCTACTACTAGATAAAGTAGAAAAATGTGGGTTAGACAGCACCACCACCAGATGGATTCGTAACTGGCTGACCAACCGCACTCAACGTGTAGTCCTCAACGGAACTACATCCACATGGAGGAAGTATGCAGTGGAGTACCCCAAGGCTCTGTTTTAGGCCCAGTACTCTTCAACATCTTCATCAATGACTTGGACGAGGGATAGATGGGGAACTCATCAAATTTGCAGATGACACCAAGCTGGCAGGAATAGCCAACACTCCAGAAGATAGGCTCAAGTTACAGAAAGATCTTGACAGACTTGAACATTGGGCGCTATCTAACAAAATGAAATTCAACAGTGAAAAAGTAAGGTTCTACATTTAGGCCAAAAAACAAAATGCACCAGTACCGTATATGTGGTACCTTGCTCAATAGTAGTACCTGTGAGAGGGATCTTGGAGTCCTAGTGGATAGCCATCTAGATATGAGCCAGCAGTGTGCAGCAGCTGTTAAAAAGCCAACACAGTTCTGGGCTGCATAAACAGAGGATAGAATCAAGATCACGTGAAGTGCTAGTACCACTTTATAATGCCTTGGTAAGGCCACACTTGGAATATTGCATCCAGTTTTGGTCGCCACGATGTAAAAAAGATGTTGTGACTCTAGAAAGAGTGCAGAGAAGAGCAACAAAGATGATTAGGGGACTGGAGGATAAAACATATGAAGAACGGTTGCAGGAACTGGGTATGTCTAGTTTAACAAAAAGAAGGACTAGGGGAGACATGATAGCAGTGTTCCAATATCTCAGGGGCTGCCACAGAGAAGTGGGAGTTGGGCTGTTCTCCAGAGCACCTGAGGGTAGAACAAGAAGCAATGGGTGGAAACTGATCAAGGAAAGAAGCAACTTAGAACTAAGGAGAAATTTCCTGACAGTTAGAACAATTAATAAGTGGAACGACTTGCCTTCAGAAGTTGTGAATGCTCCAACACTGGAAATTTTTAAGAAAATGTTGGATAACCATCTGACTGAGATGGTGTAGGGTTTCCTGCCTGGGCAGGGGGTTGGACTAGAAGGCCTCCAAGGTCCCTTCCAACTCTGATGTTATGTTATGTTATGTTATGTTATGTTATGTTATATTTTTCCCTGCTTCCCCTGTTCAACTTGCTATAGTTAATAATATGCAGGTGAGGTTCTAGGTAAAGGTAAAGGTTTCCCTCACACATATGTGCTAGTCATTCCCGGCTCTAGGGGGCATTGCTCATCTCCGTTTCAAAGCCAAAGAAGCCACTGTCCGAAGATGTCTCCATGGTCATGTAGCCGGCATGACTAAACGCCAAAGGCACGGAGCGCTGTTACCTTCCCACGAAAGGTGGTCCCTATTTTTCTACTTGCATTTTTTACATGCTTTCGAACTGCTAGGTTGGTAGAAGCTGGGACAAGTAACGGGAGCTCACCCTGTTATGCGGCAGGTGAAGTTCTATTGCTATGCAATTTGTTTATGAGTCTTGAATTCTGTCAAGTTGTAGTGCCATTCCTTGACTGTGAGTAGTGGTGGCCTTGAAGAGCAACAGACCATTAAACAATGTATTTGTTTTGCATGCTGTTGCAATTACCAAAGATCAGCAGAGATTTGATTCTGTAAGTAGATGAGTCTCGATCATCCCACCATCACCTCCAGCCCCAAATCAAGAAGATTGTGATATTTCTAGCTCCATCTCGAAGATAGTTCATGTCAAGCATTTGCAGTGGTATAGGGATATAGGAAGTTGACTGACACCTGAGTCGAACCAGCCCAGGATGCTCTATTTTTTTTCTTGCCAAATTGTTCTTTTTATTAGTTTATAATATAAAATACAAAAACAAATAATAGGAAACATAGGGGAGGAAAAAGGGAAGGGAAGAGTGTAGAGAAGAAGGGGAAAAGAAAGAAAAGGCATTGACTTCCAACTCCCTTTGGTACAGTAAAATAAGGTAGTAACATCAAACCCAGTGTTGGGATTCAGCCGGTTCAAGCCAGTTCAGGTGAACCGGTAGTTAAATTGCTGGCCCCTCCCCTCCCTGCCCCTTCCAGGAGTCCCCACATGCCCCGTTTTGGCTCCCAGGTAAGTGTAGGGAGGCTTACTAGGTCCAAAACGGGATGCGGGGATGTGTGGTGTGGCTCCCCTTCAGCCCATTTTTGCCCCCAGGAGGTGCAGGAGGCCAATGCTGCCTGTCACGCCCCCTGGCTATGCCCACCATGGCCACGCCCACCCAGCCAGTCATTAGGGCAGAGAACCGGTTGTTAAATTATTTGAATCCCACCACTGATCAAACCTCAACTTTTAACTTTTACATAATAGCATAAACTAGCCATTTCTACATCAACAAATCTATCTTATCAGTAAAACTCTGCTCTACTCTAGATGACTTGTCCAGGTTTAGTCACTCACCCACAAGCCCTCCCTTTTAGCCAAGCATAAAGACCACAAAGTTTGCAGGAAAGAAAAGAAGGTTGCGAAAAAGACATGAAATGTCTGTTTCTCAGCTGTAGAGTCAAAGGTCTTGAACTTGCCTGACAGCTACTCCGGTAATGGTAGAGGACTTTTTTCATGATGCTCTCCTCCACCCTTAACAGCAGGAGCTCTTTCGGTGCTCGCAGAGCCACTTTGCCATAGGTAAGCATCAAAGTTTGATGGGTGTAGCTTCGTCTACCTCGGTAGTAGTCCTGAGCAACATAAAAAATTAAGAGGCGGAGTGGGTTTTTCCCCAGCTTGGCTGCTTCTTTACCTCATATTTTAATTTTAATCTAAACTGATCATCTTTTTTCCCCCTTTTTGCATAGATTTCAGCCAACTATTGCCCATACCCCTTTAGTATTTTCTTTGTTGGCCTTCTTCTGGTTTTCTGTAGAAAATATGTAGATTTTTTTCTATATAAAATTATTGTCTAAAAGCCATGGTAGCACAGTGGTTAGAGTGCAGTACTGCAGGTTACTTCTGCTGACTGCCAGCTGCTTGCAATTTGGCAGTTCGAATCTCACCAGGCTCAAGGTTGACTCAAGTTTCCATTCTTCCGAGGTTAGTAAAATGAGGACCCAGAGGAGTAAAATGAGGACCCAGCAACATGCTGACTCTGTAAACTGCTTAGAGAGGGCTGTAAAGCACTGTGAAGCAGTATATAAGTCTAAGTGCTATTGCTATTGTGGCCCCAGGCAATTATCAATGTGAATTGGCAAAGCACTCTTTTAGCTTACAGAGTTACTGTACAACTATATTTCATTTTAATTTGTAATTTTCTCCTTGTACTTCAACTTTTTTTTAAAAACTGCTGTTTCATCTCGGACAGAGTCTTAATAGCTTCCTAATAATCAATTTTTTTACATTAATATGTTAGTGGAAATCATGAGGGTGAATATCTCAGGCAATGTTTTGACTTAGTTCTAAGAATGGTCTTTAGAGTATATAAGAGTGCAAATGCAGTAACAGTTGGTGACTTTTTAAAAGCAGCTATGTCTGTTTCAGGCTCTTGAAAAGCATTGCACAGCCCTACTAATTTCTTCTTTCTAACAAAATCTCCAATTGGCAAGTTTAGTTTCCTGTTCTTGATGAACCTCAGGCTCCTTGCCTGGACTTGCACATAAACCATAATGCAGTTTATTTGGCATTGGCTGAATATACTGGGTGAACCTAGAGCATGTGAAAATCCAACCATTTATTCAGTAAACCATGGTAAAACAATCATGGCTTAATATAAAGTAAGACTTCAACTAATGAATTCTAGTGACAAAAGCAGTACACATCACTGAAAACAATTTGTGAATCATCACTTTCCCTCCAAGGGTCTTAAATTCTGATGGAAATAAAAAAGGATTTGGCTGAAAGAAGAATGTTGTTTATAAATTGTAAAGTGGAAGTAGAACAGTACAGATTAAACTCAATGTGATGTACTATTGAATAGGCATGTATTAGAGCTGAACTACCAGCTCATTTACCTTATAGCGATTGATAATCATAGACATCTTGATTGTCAAGTGTACCCCAGCTCCAAATTCATGAAGTATGGCCAATGTTAAATCCAAATGACCCATGGCAGAAAAGGACAGAATCTGGATGACTTTCTGTAAAGGGAGAAAAAAAACATATAGTCCAGAATGATGAGTCCTGCAGCTTTCCTGGAAAGTTCATATGTTGGGAAATTTGAAAGTTTTAGTTTCAATGCTTGGAATTGGGATTGGAGATGGAGTTTTCAATGAAATTTTCAATATTCCAATTTTATCTGACTCACAATCCATTTATAACTTTCCAAAATCTAAATCTTATTTAGATTTTTTAAAAAATTTTAGATTCTTTAAATTCTTAAGCTTATGATTAGAATTTTTTTCCATTCAGGATTGAAGGCAGAGAATATATTAGGATAAAAATTGAAACAGTTAAAAAAGAAGGATAAAAAGAGAATGCATTCCAATAAAAATGGAGAAATTAGAATTTGAGGACGAAAGAAGATGAGACTTTGTGAAATGAGCAAGGAAATCTTAGGATATGAATGAAAACTATAAGAAAGAATATTTTGGCAAAAATTGTAACTAAGTAAAATGTATCTGAATATACTGAATTGTATAAGACATGATATGGCCATAAATTATGTATGTGTGTATGTGTGAAATTAAAAAACCAATAAAAACTTGTTCAAAAAAAAAAAAGGATTGAAGGCGTTGCTCCTGTGAGTGCCCCCTGGTGGATCCGGAGGAAATTATAAGGATACTGTGCCTGCCTGAGGATTTTGAAAATTTTTTTTTTAAATGGCAAAAGGTCAGAGACCAACTGCTGGAGAAATGGAGAGAATTCTGGAAAAGTTATCTAATATGGACAAGAAACTGGATGAAATAAGAGCAGAAATTGTGACTATCCAAAAGGATTTAAAGGATACTCAACAAGTCTCAGCAGAAAATAAGCAGAAAGTGGAAGGTCTGGAGGGTGAGATGCAGGCGGTGCAGAAAAGAGGGGAGATGACAAGCAATGCTGTGCTTGGACTACAGATGGATAAAATGTCTTATTTCCTTAGGTTTCAAAATTTGGAAGAAGTGGACCAAGAAGACTTGAGAGATGTTGTGACTAAACTGTTGGGAGAATTTCTTGGGAGAGGTGTTGATTTTATGAATTGGGATGTGGATCGAGTTTATAGAGTTAATTCACAATATGCACGCATGCAGTTCCTAGAGAGGTTCATGTCAAATTTGTGAAAAGAGACGAGATGAAATTCTTAGAAAACATAGGAGTGGGGCACTGACTTATAGGGGCAGGAGATAGCCATTCTGAGGCAGATTCCCAGACAGGTACGTGAAATGAGAAAGAAATATTACTTTTTATCAAGCAAATTGTACCAGAAGGGAGTGGGCTTCAGATGGCTGATGCCAGAGGGATTGATGATTTTCCGGGAGGGCATTACGAAAAAAATTAGTACAATTGCGGAGGCTGCGGCCTACGTGGAGGAACACAAAGCCCTCTTGGATTTAGATGACCCAGGAGTTGAAGAAGGGGAGGTTATAGACCATGGGGCGGAGGCGGCTGCCGCTGTTGCGGCCCTAGAGTTGGGTCAGGCTGAACCCAGAGTTCTGAGATCCAAAACTAGGAAGTGATAAAGATATTTGGTATTGTGTTGGTTTTTCTTATTCTCTTTCGTATGATATTCTGATTATTCTTGACCCTTCCTCATTGTGTATGTAAGATTGAAATTTAGCTACTTCGTTTCACCTGCTTGCCATATGGCTGTTGTATGTGTTTAAAATTTGGAGTAAAAATTCTTATCATGTATAAGAAAAATGAAAATTTACCATACCTGATATGTATTTGCATAAATTTTTTTTGACCAATAAAAACTTTTTATATATAAAAAAAAAAAAAGGATTGAAGGCAGACTAACCCAGCACTTTCAAACTTGTCATTCTTAAGGTCTACCGTAATTGCTCTGAAATAATTAATGAGCAATTTCTGAAGGGGATTAGAAACTGAGCTTTGCAAACTAAGTGTCCACTATGGCTAATCTTGTCTCTCTTGTTGAAATCTGCAGAAAATTGTTATCCTATAGTCTTCTCACGACGAACAGCCATCTGGAGCACATGTGGGCAATCTCCCATACTCTCCTTATCCAGAGAGATTCCAAATAATTGGTCTATTCACTGGTTCCTTGGTCATTATTGTGGTTGTCAACTGTGTTTTCATAGGGCCATCTTCAGCTCACCATTCCTCTTAGATATTGTTCTTGCACAATCATGTCAATCAGTTTTAAAAAGCTGTGTGGCTTTTTAAAATTCTAGTTGTAGAAGTTGGTGGGCTCCAGGCCTTAATTAACTACAAACCACAAAATTTCCTTTCTTGGCTGAAAAGCAGATGTTCAATCACCAGGTAAAATAAAGAAACATAATTTCAACAATAGCAAAGAAGTAAAGATTCAAACAGGCAGCTTACATCTCTCTCAGATGCTTTCATATAATCAGCATTTTCTATCAAGTTTTGTATTGTACTCTGAACAAAAGTTAAATCCTCACAACTTGTCAGAGAAATTCCCCAACATTTACAGAGGAAACTCTGAAAAAAAAACAAGTGAAAAAGAAGTGTAACAGTTGCACATCATTAAAATTAATTTGCATGTAAAATTGAAATTAGCATTATTTAATTAAATACATGAGCATGATAATTCCCCCATTTTACAAATGCTGCAGTCACACACACACACACCCCAACAACAACAGCAATGTAGTAGAAATGTCTACTTCTAACAAAACCCTTTATGTTGGTGTTCTAAATAGCTGGTAAAAGAGATTGGTTCATATATGAGACCCAAAGCTTCAAGTCATATGTAAATTCTGAACAAATTAATTAGAAATGCTGCATTCAGAGAGGAACTGATAAACAAATAAACAAACCTTTTCAGTTGACTCATCGGCATAACTGGTCATCTGACTTTCTAATTCTCTACTCAAATTCTGAGTCCATGTGCTATCATCAATGGTTTCCAGAGATCTTCTCAGAAACTATGAACAAAAACAATCAAGTGTCTTGGATTATCGCTGTTATTGATTGACCAAGCAACCCTGTGCTCTAGTATTATCATGAATCACACAAGCAGTTAGGTTTATACCACACTTTTCTACTCTATAGAGTACTCAAGGGGCTAAGAGAATTTAAAAAAACAGAAACAGAACCTGAAATGTTAAAAACAGAAACTAAAAATAATACAAAAATCAATTGGCAATAAAAAGTGCAGTGAAGGAATGCTTCTTTACCAATTTTGTTTTTTAATGAATCATTAAAAAAAAAAAAAGATCAGACGAATGAAAGAGAAAGAAATAATACAAAGATGATATATCAAAAGTATCCCAAAGGTCCTTTTTTTCCAAAAAGTAACTGGACTTTTTTTAAAAAATGTTTTTCTTCTCATCCAATAAGTTTCTTCAGTTTTCAAAATTAAAGAAGTTTCTTGGATGAGAAGCAAAATGTTTTCAAAGAAAAAAACCAAGAAAGTCCAGTTGCCTTTTGGAAAAAGCATCTTTGGGACAACCATGGCCTGGACTGAGAATATAGACAATATCCGAAAGTAGTCAAAGAAGTTGTAAAGTTATATAGTTATTGCTCAGTATATCGTTGATTATGAAAAAGTTATTTTTAACAAAATGAGTTTCTGTGAATGAGTTTTAAAGGGCTTTTAAAATTTCTGATTTGAATGCCAGTATCTCCATTATATTATTATTTAAAGATAAACCGTCTACCAGGAAAAAAAGAAAAGAAAGAGGAATTGAAACAAAACGAAAAGAAAAGAAAAGAAAAAATAGCGTTTGGTGGACCTTTCTTTTTCTCAAATTATAGCATTACTTTCTCCTTTCACTCACTCAAAGCAGAAAACATATGTCCCAAACCAATGGCTCCAAAGCACAGAAGTCTTAATGCAAAAACTCCTAAGCTTACAAAACTTTAGCCATTGCAGTCCATGCATCAAAAATTCCCTTGTAATTAAAATTTAAAATTAAAATTAAAATATTAGAATATCCAGGAATGACCTGGATATTCTCTACAAATAGCCAGTGACCAATGGTTAGAATTAGGGTTAGGTTCAAGGCAACCTACAGCACTCCTCCTAAATTTTTACTCAAACCAGACCTGTGGGATTTTATATAGTTTCTCCTTCTCTTCTTACTTCTCTATCTCCATCATCATCTTCTTCATCATCATCTCCTTTCTCTTCCTCATTTAAGGTGGAGAGTATATCACAGCTCTTCAAGGAGTAACAGGGCTAGTAATCAAGCCTGTGTCCACTGAAAAATTAACAGTATTTTACCTGCAGCAACTTCTGCTCCCATTGTTCTCTGCTAGTCTCTATTCTTCCTGATGATAAAATGATAAAAACAAATGTTTCATTGGATTTTGATATGTATCCATTATCTCCTTTTAACCATGATAGTCCCTGTACTTTACTTATAATATAGAGTAAATTATTACTTATTTATGAAAGCCTGTTTGGTGTAATGTAAGGCACCAAGCTAGTATCAAGAGACTGTGGATTCTAGTTCCACCTTAGGCAAAAGCCAACTGGCTGACTTTGGGCCAGTCATTCTATCTCAACTCAAAGAAGCAGGCAATGGCAAACCACTTTTGGAAACTTGCCAAGAAAGCTGTAGGAACTTTCCAGGCAATCACCAGGAATCAAGAATTACTTGAAGATACAAATTATTTGTTTGTTTACAATATTCCTACATAATGTGAGACCTTGTGACTGCAATCTAAGGAACAGAGGTTTTTGCTGCTGAACCTCCCTCCATGACGCACAAAATTGCTGCCTGAGTTACTGGTTTTCATTGTTGAGTTGGTGGTGGTAACCCTGAAGTTAATAGACATTGGGGATGTTGAACTGCCTCTTCCTTGGCTGCCTTTAAATGAAATACAAAAAGGCCTTGAATGAGACTTGAAAACATTCTGAACTGAAGAACGTCTTGGATTAGAAGCAAAATGTTTTCAAGGGGGAAAAAAAAACCACAAGAAAACCCAGCTGCCTTTTGGAAAAGCACCTTTGGGACAACCATGACCTGGATGATTTAGAATCCTCATAGATTTATGTGAATCTACCTATTTTTGCTACTATTATTATTATTTTCATAGCAGTCATTAATAGTGCTGACTGACTGCTGCCTGGTCTACCCCACACCCCACCTTCTCAGTATCTTTTTTCTGCTACATTTCAAGAATTTTCAATGACAGGATTTCAATGTCTTTAAAAAGGTAAAGGTAAAGGTTCCCTCGCACATGCATGCTAGTAGTTTCCAACTCTAGGGGGTGATGCTCATCTCCGTTTCAAAGCCGAAGACTCAGCGCTGTCTCCATGGACATATGGCTGGCATGACTAAATGGCAAAGGCACACGGAATGCTGTTGCCTTTCCACCAAACTGGTCCCTATTTTTCTACTTGCATTTTTTTACATGCTTTTGAACTACTAGTTTGGCAGAAGCTGGGACAAGTAACGGGATCTCACTCCTTTACGCTGCAGTAGGGATTCGAACTGCTGAACTGCTGAGCTTCTGATCGACAAGCTCGGCATCTTAGCCACTGAGCCACCATGTTCCTTTAGGAATATCTTATGCACCTGAAAATCTTAAGGCATCACTATGCATCCCCCCACTTCCCAAACCAAGAAGGTCTAAATGTTTAGTTGCATGCCCTTTGATTCTGAAGACCATTGATGACCTAAATGTGACCTTAAGTCATGCCGTTTGGGTCCCTGGCCATACAGACAAAGAACTTTAGTAGAACAAGTAAGATTAGGATGGGTAACAGTCAGAATGGATCAATCAATTAATTTTATTTTATTATTTTATTTTCATCATCTACTAACCTTGGAAGGATTCCCAAAGAAAGGGGATTTGTTTTGACCACAGTTTTCTGACTGCTGGGTGGATGTTGGTATGGAGGATGTGTAAAAGTTGAAGGGCCCAGCCGCCTCTTTGGTTAGGATTTGAGGCCAAGACCTGTTGGTGGGAAATGGAACAAAGAGTTAGAGTCTCAGAGTTATTTTTAAATATAAAACATAAATGCATGGGTTATGAAGACTGAAATTTTAACCAGGGGCTGGGACTAAAGCCTTATTAAGGCTAAGCAGTGATTCATGCATAATCTCCAGTTAACTGAAGGTGCCATGACAGTAGCGCTTCATACTATCCGAAGAACCTAGTGGTGATATAAAAATTACAGGTAGCAGGATTAAGTATTGGGACAGCAGCAATCAAATCTGACTCTCTTGTCCCCAGTTTCTGAAATATAAAAGCAGGCAATGGGTCTGCAACAAACCATGATGGCCCCCAAAATGATGACATACAACAATAATGTCATCATACAAAGGCCATCACTGTTTTCTTGTATCTGATGTTTGACAATATAATCATACAATGTCACTTTAAAAGAGCATTTTGGCAATTTTAAGATGGAACTCAACTCCCAGAATTCTGCAGCCAGCATGCTGGCTGGGGAATTCTGGAAGTTGAAGTCCACACATCTTCAAATGGACAAATTTGAAAAACACTGCTCTAGAATGTTTGCTTTCAGAATGCCATTTTATTGCTATGGGCTAAGACTTCCCAGAATATAATGAATGTAAAAGAAAATACAAAAATCATACTTTCACAAACAGGTTTCAATTATTTCTATGCTGTTGATTTATTCTAGTGATTTTAGTCATTTAGCCTTACCTGTGGCAAAACAATAGTCATCAAAACAGGGTCTGTATCACTTCAAAATGGCTTCAGAATACAAATCTACAGTCTTTGTAAAAGGAAGCAGTTTGATCTTAACATAACATAACATAACATAACATAACATCAGAGTTGGAAGGGACCTTGGAGGCCTTCTAGTCCAACCCCCTGCCCAGGCAGGAAACCCTACACCATCTCAGTCAGATGGTTATCCAACATTTTCTTAAAAATTTCCAGTGTTGGAGCATTCACAACTTCTGAAGGCAAGTCGTTCCACTTATTAATTGTTCTAACTGTCAGGAAATTTCTCCTTAGTTCTAAGTTGCTTCTTTCTTTGATCAGTTTCCACCCATTGCTTCTTGTTCTACCCTCAGGTGCTTTAGAGAACAGCCCGACTCCCTCTTCTTTGTGGCAGCCCCTGAGATATTGGAACACTGCTATCATGTCTCCCCTAGTCCTTCTTTTTGTTAAACTAGACATACCCAGTTCCTGCAACCGTTCTTCATATGTTTTAGCTTCCAGTCCCCTAATCATCTTTGTTGCTCTTCTCTGCACTCTTTCTAGAGTCTCAACATCTTTTTTACATCGTGGCGACCAAAACTGGATGCAATATTCCAAGTGTGGCCTTACCAAGGCATTATAAAGTGGTACTAACACTTCACGTGATCTTGATTCTATCCCTCTGTTTATGCAGCCCAGAACTGTGTTGGCTTTTTTCGCAGCTGCTGCACACTGCTGGCTCATATCTAAATGGTTGTCCACTAGGACTCCAAGATCCCTCTCACAGGTACTACTATTGAGCAAGGTACCACATATACGGTACTGGTGCATTTTGTTTTTTGGCCTAAATGTAGAACCTTACTTTTTCCACTGTTGAATTTCATTTTGTTAGATAGTGCCCAATGTCCAAGTCTGTCAAGATCTTTCTGTAACTTGAGCCTATCTTCTGGAGTGTTGGATATTCCTGCCAGCTTGGTGTCATCTGCAAATTTGATGAGTTCCCCATCTATCCCCTGGTCCAAGTCATTGATGAAGATGTTGAAGAGTACTGGGCCTAAAACAGAGCCTTGGGATACTCCACTGCATACTTCCCTCCATGTAGCTGTAGTTCCATTGAGGACTACACGTTGAGTGCGGTTGGTCAGCCAGTTACGAAACCATCTGGTGGTGGTGCTGTCTTACCCACATTTTCCTACTTTATCTAGTAGTAGGTTATGGTCTACTTTATCAAATGCTTTACTGAAGTCCAAGTAAATTATATCGACAGCATTCCTCTGGTCTACTAATTTTGTCATTTTGTCAAAGAATGCAATAAGATTAGTCTGGCATGATCTGTTTCTGACAAACCCATGTTGGCTTTTGGTTATTACTTTGTTTGCTTCTAGGTGTTCGGTGATTCGTTGCTTGATTATCTTTTCTAGAATCTTCCCGGTATTGAGGTCAGACTGATAGGTCTGTAGTTTCCTGGATCTGTTTTTTCCTTTTTGAAGATGGGAACTACATCAGCTCTTTTCCAGTCCTCTGGCAGCTCCCCTGTGCTCCAGGATCTTTGAAAGATATAGTTCAGTGGTTCTGAGATCACGTCTGCCAGTTCCTTCAGAACCTTGGGGTGTAATCCATCCGGTCCTGGTGATTTGAACTCGTCTAGGGTAGACAGGTGTTCACTTACCATTTTCTTCCCTATTTTAACTTGTGTTTCTAATCTGTTTTTGTAGTGCTGTTTTGATAGGTTGGATTGTTTTTCCTTTTGTGTAAAGACAGATGCAAAATATGAGTTAAGTAGATCTGCTTTCTCCTGTTGCTTGTCATCTTCTTGCCACTTTCTCCCAGCAATGGGCCAATTGTTTCCTTGACTTTTTCTTGTTTTTAACATGTTGGAAGAAGCTTTTTGTTATTTTTTACTTTTGTCGCTAGCCTTTGTTCATTGTGAGCCTTAGCTTTCCTCACTTCATCTTTACAGGCTCGGGCTATTTGCTGATATTCTGCCTTAGTTATTTGCCCCTCTTTCCACTTTTTATATTTGTCCTTTTTGTCTTTCAATTTGTCAGATAGTTCTTTATGCATCCATGCTGGTTTCTTTTGAGATCTACTATTTTCTTCTTCATTGGTATTGTGTTAGACTGTGCTTTTATAATCTCACTTTTCAAAATTTCCCAAGCTTCTTGAGTTGTTTTCCCCCTGAGGATTCTCATCCATTGAATCCTTCTCAAGCTCTCTCTAAGTTTATTGAAATTAGCTCTCTTAAAGTCCAAGACTCTAGTTTGACTTTGTTCTACTACTTGTATTTGCTTAATGTGGAATTCCAATATTGCATGGTCACTTGCCCCCAAGGTTCCTGTAGCTTCAACACCTTCTATCATTTCATCTCTGTTAGTGAGAATTAAGTCCAATATGGCTGATCCCCTTGTCGCCTTCTCTATTTTTTGGGAAACAAAGTTGTCTGCTAGGTTTGTTAGGAACCTGTTGGATCTTCCACTTGGTGCAGAGTTTGTTTCCCAGTTGATGTCAGGGTAGTTAAAATCCCCCATTACTACTGTGTTGTGCTTCCTACATACCTTAGTTAGCTGACTAGCAAAAAGTTCATCTACTTCCTCTGTTTGGTTGGGTGGCCTATAGTATAGACCTATGGCAATATCGTTTTTCATCCCTTTTATATTGACCCAAATACATTCAAGATGATTTTCATCATTGTTGTGCTCTATTTCTGTAGAGATGTAGTTATTTCTTATATATAGTGCAACTCCACCTCCTCTTTTATTTGGTCTATTTCTTTTAAATAATTTATATCCCTCTAGCTGTATGTTCCATTTGTCAGTTTCATCCCACCAAGTTTCCGTAATGGCAACAATATCATATCTACCCTCATTTACTTGGATTTCTAATTCACCCTGTTTATTCCTCATACTCTGTGCATTGGTGTATAGACATTTGAGTCCATTTGGATTGATCTTGTGTTTACTGTCTACATAACCTGTGTTGACTGCCCCTACTTTCTTGCCACCTGTTGGTTTAGTGCACATGGTACGGCACTCACTGTTAAATGCTTGGTTTTGCTTGATAGCATGGTTGATAGTCTTACCCATACAGACATCTATGTTACATGCACTGATAACCCTTTTAGTTTTTGATTGCTGGGGACAGAAATTTTCTATATCAGTTAATTCTTGGTTTGCTATAGATTCCTTTACTTTTGCGATGAAACAAAAAGCCTACTCTCTAATAAACAATTTGGTTTCAGAAAAAAAATTATCTGTAATCTACAATTTCTACACTGCAAGAACATATGAACTACAAATTTCAATCAGGGCATAGCAATAGATTTACATAGCAATTTACATAGAGTTCTGTAAAGCCTTTGATTCAGTGGTATATGAAAAACTACTTCTAAAACTAAAATCCTATGGCATCTCCAGACCCCTACATAATTGGATGGCTGCGTTCCTGTCAAACAGACAACAAATGGTCAAAATAGGGAGCGCCCTATCAAATCCTGCACCTGTTAATAGCGGTGTCCCCCAAGGCGGCGTTCTAGGACCAACACTACATAAATAACCTTTGCGATCATATTATAAGTAACTGCATTCTCTTCGCCGATGATGTAAAAATGTTTAACACCACCAACAATGCTGCTACCCTTGAAAAAGACCTTAACTTTGTGTCGGAATGGTCAAACAATTAGCAACTCCAAATCTCAACCAACAAATGCTCTGTCTTACACATTGGCAAAAAGAACCAGAACACAAAATACAAGCTGAGTGGACACGACTTTGTAGATGACTCTTACTCTGTCAAGGACCTTGGAGTACTCATATCTAAATGCCAAAGCCCACTGTAACAACATCGCCAAAAAGGCATTAAGAGTTGTAAACCTAATCTTGGGTAGCTTTTTCTCCAGTAATATCACACTACTAACCAGAGCATACAAAACATTTGCTAGACCAATTTTCGAATACAGCTCATCTGTCTGGAACCTGCACTACATATCAGACATTAATACAATTGAATGTGTCCAGAAATATTTCACAAGAACAGTCCTCCACTCCTCTGCTTGCAACAAAATACCTTATGCCACCAGACTTGAAATTCTGGGCTTAGAAAACTGTTGTGACTCCAGCCCCCAAACTTAGAACATAGCTACACATACCTATGTGTAGCTCATAAAATTATCTGCTACAATGTCCTACCTGTCAATGACTACTTCAGCTTCAATCACAACAATACACAAGCAAACAATAGATACAAACTTAAAGTGAACCGCTCCAAACTCGATAGCAGAAAATGTGACTTCAGCAACAGAGTCGTCAATGCCTGGAATGCACTACCTGATTCTGTGGTTTCATCCCAAAACCCCCAAAATTTTAACCTAAGACTGTCTACTGTTGACCTCACCCCATTCCCAAGAGGTCTGTAAGGGGTGTGCATAAGAACATCACTATGCCTATAATCCCTGTCCTAATGTTTCTTCTGTTTGTATCTATTTTATGTATCCAATCCATGCTTATATTTATTACCTAATATATTCTTGACATATAAATAAAATAAATAAATAAAATATCCAATTTCCAAAATTCATGTCTGGTCGGACACAAGAAATAATACACAGTAACAAACTTCTTTTGAAGTTACTATATTAAGTGATACATTGTCTATCTAATCTAATATATTGAGCATATTACAATTATTTATACTTAACTTTGAAAAGGAAAATATTTTATTTTAAGCATTGCTCACCAGAAGCCTTGCTACTAATCCTTGGGCACTTGGAAGATTTACTAAAAAGAGAACAGCAACAAATATATGTTATAGAAGATTCGAAAGAATGCAGTAATGTTTTGCTATTCATTTCATATAATCCCCAAATTTGCTCTCCAGGTTACTTTCAAGAAGGATGAATTTTCTCCCAATTGCTTCAAAATCTGAAAGGATACAGAAATTTGTACCTATATGGATAAATAGGAAGGGATCACTATTCTAGATAGTGGTCACTTTCTCAAACTGGACAACTTTAAAATGTGTGGCTTTCAACTGCAGAATTTTGAGAGTTGAAGCCCATGAATCTCTGTCAACTTTGGAAAAAATTGGTCAAAATGCTTTTCCTATCAAATCACTAATCAATGCCCCTTAGAAAGTCCATTCTTGGTGAGCTACTAGATTCACTGGCATGCTTTATATATGATCCTTGTTGAAAGGAATTACAAAATACAGATAATCCCTGACTAAGACTGGATACCCACAAAAGGTACTCATGACCCAGTTCTGAAGTTTTGATGACCGGCCTACCACCAATGGTCATGTGACTGCATTTCAGGCACTAGGCAACCAGCCTGCATTTACAATCATTTGCGGTATCTTACATTCATGTGATTGTGATTTCCAATGTTTTGCCCAAAAACTGGCAGTTACTTCTGTTTTTGGCAAAAATGCCACATAGCAAACAATGATTTTGCTTAATGATCACAGCATTCACTTAATGACTACTGTATAAAAAATATATCATAAAATTGGGTTGCTCACATGGGTGAACCATTTTATGACCATAGTGACTTACAACCATAATGGCATTTCAGTTGCAAGGACTACCTGTAATGAAGTTGAGAAAAGTCTTATATTCCATCTACTCTTCAGGGCCAGTTTTTTTGCTTCTTATTCAGCAAACTTTCTTTTTATGCCAGTTTCCTCTGCAAAGTCCTCAGAGCTTCTGCAGAATATCTTTCATATTTCCTTTCTGCTACAATCAGTCCTATTCATGATGCTTACTGTTCCATTTACCTTTCTTGCTTGCCAAGAAGTATTCCTTTGTTCATTTTTGCTGTAGTCCCTCGCCATTCTGAACAATAATTTATATATCCTCCCTTATGAGTCTATATCAGTATTTCCCAAGCAGGACTTGCTGCTCCAGTCCTCCTACTTTTTTGTTAGACATGCAGTGATCTGCACTTGATGCATATCCAAATTTTATATGCCAATGTTTCTCAACCTTGGAGACCTTACAATGTGTGGACTTCAACTCCCAGAATTCCCCAGCCAGCTACTCTGGTTGGGGAATTCTGGGAGTTGAAGTCAGCACGTTATAAAGTTGGCAAGGTTGAGAAACACTGGTATATACTCTCTAAATTGCCTGAGGCAATCTCTGTTTTCTCAGCAGGAACCAATCGTTCAATCATACACAGTGAACAACTAAGCAGCTGTCAAGACACACCACTTGTGATCAAGACCCATTTTCAACATATAAAGCTCAGCAAACAGCTGGTCCAGTCATTCTTTCCCACTTAGAACTCTGCTGCCAAACGTGATTCATTATTATTCTCTCTGGTCATATAGTCGTGATTTTTAAAATGGGAGTTCTTTCAAACATAAGCCTTTCCAAGGCTGTTTCCTTTTTTGGATATAATATTTTAGCATATGGCAGTCCGATCGGCGAAGACAAATGTCAATGGTCTCCATTTGATTTTGACCGTGACTAAGTTACGGAAGATCTCAAATATTTAATAGCATTAAAATTTAAGGTAGTGATATCCAAAAGGCTAATTCTCACTGAGAAGGCAAGCCAATCCATATCTCTTTTTACCCATATCTCTTCTGATTTATATGAAGAAGGTTCTTCCAAGAGGTTGGGTAAAAAGCTCCTCATCTATAAGCATCTTTCTAACAGGGACATCTAGGTACTTATTTAGAGTTGTAAGGATAGGAAGAAATAAGGCTCCTTCTCCATTATTTCTAAATGGACACATTGAATGTAGGGAAGCCAAGTAGTAAATTAACATGCATGGCAGGAGGCAGAAGTGTCCAGTTAGCATCTTAAAATACAATATATTGAACCAATTTCCCTCTGTACATGCAAATAAAAAACAGTTTTAACTTTTCAAGTTATAACTTTTTAAGTTACTAACATGCATAGCACAATGTATCCATTTCTTTGGTTTATTGTATGTTTTGTCTTGGTTAAAGTTTAGGCAAAAGCATACAATAAACTAATGAGATATGGATACATAGACCAATGCATGTATGTAACTATTTTTAGGATCTCCATGCTTGTATTTGTTCCTGTGGGCAGATCCAATGATGTTTACTGAATAATTTTTCCTCTTTACCTGGTGGCTTCCTCTAAACTCACATCATCACGGTGTCATCACATGATGTATGATGACTTTTTCCCCCTTTGCTAAACCGGGCTGGGGCGTGGCCAGCGTGTGACACATCTGTCTCACGGCCCGCAAGTTTGACAGCCCTGCTCTACACCTTGAGTGTCACATCCTTACCCCACCACACAAGAGACTGCAGGCAGGTCTTCCCACCCTAACATCTGCCGATGCAGCCTTCTAATGGGGAAGGTGCAGATTTCGCATTGCTCTGCACAGAAGCACCATCTTAGTTTAAGCCTACACAATATTATCTGTCATCCACCAACCTCCTTTACATGAGCCCAGGAAAAGAGTCGATTCGTCTGGCCGAAGGATGGCCAGCTCTTTCAAACATCTGCAGAGGGGAATCAGAGTGCGAGTATAAGGAGCTGGCACCACAAAGACTAAGAGTTTGGGCCATAGAGCCTGCAGAAAGAAGGTAGAGGAGAGTCAATATTTATTCTGTTCACAATCCATTTTCTTTTACCAGACTTCTAGGATTGAACTGAATTCTGGTTTATTATCTGAATTCTGACTTATGACTACTTGCTTAATGACTGTTGGAAGTTATGATGGACCGCTGCCTCCTAAAAGGTATTTACGACCCAGTTCTGAAGTTCCAATGGCTGGGGCCCTTCTCACAGTCACGTGACTGCATTTTGGACACTTGGCAATCAACCCGCATTTATATCCATTTGCAGCATCCCTTAATCATGTGCCTGTGATTTACTATGTTTTTGCAAAATCCAGCATTTAATTCCAGTTGTCGGCACAATCACCCCAGGGCAAACAGTGAGTTCACAAAACAGCTGCCATGTTTACTTAACAACCACTGTGTTTGCTTATTGACCATCACAAAAAAAGGTTGCAAAAGCAGGTCAGTCACAAGGCAGATCCACTTTATGAGCGTCCTAACTTACAACCATTATAGGCAGGCTCCATTATGGTTCTAAGTCAAGGATTACCTGTATTTGAAAGCAAAAATTTCTTCCACAAAAGTGGGAAGAATAAGCAACACTTTGTTAAATGCTACTTTGCCCATTTTTCCTTTGATGGCTGAGGTCGAGGGGAGGAAATATCGCCTTCATTTTGATCTGGTTTTCTTAACATCACCAGACAGCAAAACCTGGCCTGACTTTCAATAAAGTCAGTAATTCTGACTTCATTCTGCTGTTATGCATGTTTAATATTAACAGATTGTAGAGTTAACCATGAAGCCCAACATCTGGCAGAATTATTTATTTATCATGCAACAATAGCAAGAGCTGTACTTAACACTGAAACCTTACGAAATTTAAGGCAGCTATTTAAGAAGAATCAAAAGCTATGGCACTACTGTGTAAAAACAAAATCCCTTTTAGAGGCTCAGCATTCATCTCCTAAATACACGTTCCTCAAGGCAGCGTCCTTGGACCAACACTCTTCATACTATACATTAATGATCTTTGTGACCATATCTCAAGTAATTGTGTTCTCTTTGCTGATGATGTCAAACTATTTAACACCACTGATAATACATCTATCATTCAAAAAGACCTTGATCATCTAACCGCTTGGTCTAAAACTTGGCAACTCCAAATCTCAACCAGCAAATGCTCAGTCTTACATATAGGAAAAAAGAACCCAAACACTAAGTACTTGCTTGATGGACATTACCTTACAGATGTCCCCCATCCCATTAAAGACCTTGGAGTTTTCATGTCAAATGATCTAAGTGCCAAAGCCCACTGCAAATACATAGCAAAAAAGACTCTAAGAGTTGTAAACCTAATCTTGCATAGCTTCTTTTCCAAAAACACTACACTACTAACCAGAGCATATAAAACATTTGCTAGACCAATTCTAGAATACAGCTCCCCTGTTTGGAACCCTCACCACATCTCTGACATCAACACAATTGAACGTGTCCAGAAATATTTTACAAGAAGAGTTCTCCATTCCTCTGTAAACAACAAAATACCTTATCCCACTAGACTTGAAATCCTGGGCTTGGAAAACTTGGAACTCCGTCGCCTTCGACAAGACCTAAGTTTAACTCATAGAATCATCTATTGTAATGTCCTTCCTGTCAAAGACTACTTCAGCTTTAATTGCAATAATACAAGAGCAACCAATAGATTTAAACTTAATGTCAACCGCTTTAATCTAGATTGCAGAAAATATGACTTCTGTAACAGAATCATCAGTGCTTGGAATACTTTACCTGACTCTGTGGTCTCTTCTCATAATCCTAAAAGCTTTAACCAAAAACTTTCTACTATTGACCTCACCCCATTCCTAAGAGGACCATAAGGGGCGTGCATAAGCGCACAAACGTGCCTACCATTCCTGTCCTATTGTTTTTCTTTTCTTCTATACCTTTATATACTATATAACCTTTCTGTATGATAGTTACATATATTGTTGTGACAAAATAAAAAAATAAATAAATAAAAAAATAAAAAAAAAATGATTCAAGAAGAAATATATAAGGTTTTACTATAAATCCATCAGGTCCATCTCTAAATAGGTAACTGCAAGCATCTTTTACTGCTACCAGAATAAGTGTATAGAATGTTTTTTATTCTATTCAATCCATTTATACTATTAAAAACTTCACTAATTTAATAACACCACATGTGGTATTTTTCTTTTGTTAACATCCTATTTTAATTACCCAGTGCTTTGACTGGAATACAAAAGTATCACGAAGGTACAGACACATTCAAAAATAGAACAGGAGGGAAATGTTGCTTTTTCTACATTTTTCAGATAATTTGATTAAGGGAGCATGACGGATGAACTAAGTTGGAACATTTGTTCTTTAAAAAAACCTCTACATATAAGATACTTAATAATAATAATAATAATAATAATAATAATAATAATAATAATAATAATAATAATAATAATATTTTATTTATTTATTTATTTATTTATTTATTTATTTATTTATTTATTAAATTTTTATACCGCCCTTCTCCCAAAGGACTCAGATAAAGATAAAACACAATACATAAACAATTAAAACCAACAATTAAAACCTAGCAGATTACAAAAAGGCTGATAATTAAAAGTTTAAATTTAAAATTATAAAAAATTTTAAAAAACCCAGAACAATAAAAAACCCAATTTAAAATTAAAACTATTATGCCAGTCCCGCTGGATAATAATAATAATAACAACAACAACAACAACAACAACAACAACAGAGTTGGAAGGGACCTTGGAGGTCTTCTAGTCCAACCCCCGCCCAGGCAGGAAACCCTACACCATTTCAGACAAATGGTTTTCCAACATTTTCTTAAAAATTTCCAGTGTTGGAGCATTTACAACTTCTGCAGGCAAGTCGTTCCACTGATTAATTGTTCTAACTGTCAGGAAATTTTTCCTTAGTTTTAGGTTGCGTCTCTCCTTGATTAGTTTCCACCCATTGCTTCTTGTTTACTCTTTACTCACCTTACTCATTCCTTCTGCAGAAGCGTTCACGTGTTCCAAGACGTCAATGCACATATCTTGAATATGCTCCTCTTTGAACTTTTCCTTTTGAATCGCAACAGGGTCTTTCCCCTGTGATAGCAACATGCATGAGAGAATAATTTGACAAAGAAGATGCATTGTAAGGTTATATTCAAGTAAGGCAACCTGAGGCTTCTGGGTGGCGCCATCTTTCTCGCTGGGTGCCAATTTATGGCACTCCGCATTGAATACCGTAAAAGCCGGATTTAACAACTGATCCCGGCTTCATTTCTCTCTCTGGTTGAAAGAGAGAGACAGAGCAAGGGGGAGGAATTGGGTAGATTCCCCTAGGGGCTTTGTTTTTGTAATACAAAGTCCTGAACGGTGAATCCCCTTATTTACCCCTCCCCCACCTCCAGTATTCTCTGCGCTCCTGAAAAAGCAGGAAAAGAGGAAGATGTCCACTTCTGCTAGCAATTGATTTTTTTTGTGGATACGAAAAGCAGGCGGAACGAATGTGAGGAGCAATTATTGGTTTGCAAGTATTTTTGATTTTCTGACTTCCTCCCCCCCTTCAGTTTCGTTTTAGAGAAACTGAAAGCAGAGCGATACATCAAAGGGAGCTTTGCTGTTGAATCGAAACTGAATGGAGATTTTATCTTATTGTGTTTGACTGTGGACTGTTGGATTATATTACGCTGTTTAAGTACGTTACAAGGGGATTCTCAGCAGGAATTTTGTTATGGAGGTTCTTTCAGAAGAATGGGTTCGGGACGTTATACAGGACTACACAGAAAGAATGTATTTAATTATTCAAAAATACAAATTGATAAAAAATGGGGACGTTTTGGATGAGAGTTTGGAGCAAATTAACCAGTGCAATTATTCGGAAAATGGAATGGAGGATATACAAATAAAAGTGGATAAATATGAAGATTTGATCGTGAAGAAACAAGGTGATCTAAAGAAGTTTTCTTTAAATAGTTTGGATGAGCTGCCTGAATTTGTGCTACAGGAGATTGTCCCTCAAATGGAAAAGATTCACAAGCTTAATGTTTCCCAAGAGTTCTCTTTTTGGACTGATGGAATATACGGCAGTAATTTTTGGATTTCTGGACATAAGGAATTACTAGGAAATATTGTGATTGACTTTTTAAAAGGAGCAACGAAGGAAAGACAGAGATTAATGCACCAAAAAAAATGGCAAGAGACAATAGTATTATTTTTGAAACAAGGTTTTTTTAAAATATTAATAGACAAAAATATTTGTGTCCCCGAAAGGGACCGAAAGAATTATATGGTTATATGGTTATAGAAGCTATAAGGGAGATATTCTCTGAATTGGATTGGATTTTTACGTTTTAGCTGGTTTTAAATATTTTAGGATTAATTTGTTCTACTGATTTATATATTTTATTATTGTTTATTGTTAATTTTTTGAAGGATTTGGTTATGTAAGGAGGAAGTCAGAGCTAGAGAGGGAGAATTGGTATAATAGTTTTGGTGAAAAAAAATTTTTTTTTAGCATATGTTTGTTTTATTTTTAACTATACCTTGTGTTTGTTCCGGGAAGCCAGGGGGGGAGGGGGAGGGGGTTTGTGAAGGGAAAGGGGTTGGGGGGAAAGGGGGAAAAAAATTTTTGTAAAACTTTTTGAATAAAAAAAAAAAAAAAAAAAGTAAGGCAACCTGAATATTAATTTCAATTGCTTTAAAGAAATATGCAAATGGATCTGACCGAGGATATATTACACTGGAGGTACTGGTTTATTATAACGGTATGTGGGAATCAGTGGTAGGATTCAGTGGATTCGGGTCAGTTCAGGTGAACCGATAGTTAACTTTCTGGCTGGCCCCATCCCTCCCTGCCCCACCTCTTTCAAGAGTCCCCATGTGCGCCATTTTGGCTCCCAGCTAAGTGCAGAGAGGCCTCCTAGGACAAAAATTGGGCCTGGAGGTGTGGTGCAGCCTCCCCCCACCCGCATAGCCTGTTTTCACTACCAGGAGGCTGCAGGGAGGCCTACTAGGCCCAAAATGGGGCATGGGGAATGGCACATTCCCCCTGCAGCCCGTTTTTGCTCCCAGGGCAATGCAGAAGGCCGAGTGCTGCCTGTCACACCCCCTGGCCACGTCCACCATGGCCACGCCCACCCAGCCAGTCATTAGGGCAGAAAACCAGTTGTTAAATTATTTGAATCCCACCACTGGTGGGAATGATCTTGGAAGATAGGAGGAAGAGTCCAGACAAAAATGTAATCAATATAATTTGAGTGAAGGAGGAAGGGTGGTGAAAGTCTCACAGAAGGGACCCTCCCTAGTTTTTGGGAGAGCAGAAGTGAGGGATGGTAGGGATACTTTCAGACTTGCAAGTAACCTTACAACAAAGATACAGCTAGTCCAATGGTTGTGCTTCTGGTTTGGATTACCTTGCAAGGCTAGCAATTTTAGATTTTAGACCCTTCCATTAGGCAAAATGAGGTGGCCAGCTCAGATCATGGATTCCAGGGACAGCAGAAATGATTCCCATTGTTACTAGGAAGGCCCTCTGAATGAACAGGCAGCCAAGGAAGCAGCCAACTCGAACCACACACTCCAGCATGTACTATGTTCCTTGCTTAAATGGTGCAACATTAGCACCATTGTACTGCAATGGACAAAATGGGCAAGAGAAAGCAACAACGACAAGACTGCAGTTGGTAACAGTGCAGGTGACAGTATTACACTCAGATGCAATTACCAGGCTAGTCAGCTTTTACACATGGAATTGAGAACTTGGGAGATGCCATCTTGCCCTTCTCTTGAGGAAGCAAATGTCTTGGCTTCAACACTACATTTGGCTGACAAAAAAAGGATTCCAAGGAAAAAGCCAAAAGTCCTGCTTCCTCCAAGGATTTCAAAGCATGTGTTAGAGCAGGGGTCTCCAACCTTGGCAACTTTAAGCCTGGCGGACTTCAACTCCCAGAATTCCCCAGCCAGAATTCCCAGAATTCCCCAACTGGCTGGGGAATTCTGGGAGTTGAAGTCCGCCAGGTTTAAAGTTGCCAAGGTTGGAGACTCCTGTGTTAGAATACAGGTAGTCCTCAATTTACGTCCACAATTGAGCCCAAAATTTATGTTGCTAAGTGAAACATTTGTGAAGTGAATTCTGCCTTATTTTATGGCTTTTCTTGCCACAATTGTTAAGTGAATCACTGCAGTTGGTAAATTAGTAACATGGTTAAGTGAATCCAGCTTCTCCACTAACTGTTTGTCAGTTTCAGAAGGTCACAAAAGGGGATCACATGACCCCCAGACATTGCAACCATCATAAATATGAGTCAGTTGCCAAGCATCTGAATTTTGATCACGTGACCGTAGGGATGCTGCGATGGTCATAAGTGTGAAAAATGGTCATAACTCCCTTTTTTCAGTGACATTGTAACTTTGAACGATCACGATAAATGAACTGTTGTAAGTCAAGGACTATCTGTAAAACAAGTTGATACTGATATACACCACCAAAAGGGATCAAAGTGGAATACTGTGATAGAAGTGTTTGATTCAACTTCTTGAAGGTAGCAAACGGAATTTGGGAAAATGGATAACCCTGAAATGTTTGAAATGGATGAGCCAATAACCCAGTAATCGACTGCTGTGACTATTGTGAAAATATCTCAGGTATCTTAAGAGTTTTTCAGATGAAAAGCTATGTATCCTTTGCTGTCATGTGTGGGCTGATTGTTGTTCTTGCTGGACTGGGCCATTCCTGTCAACCAAGGAGTATTCAAGTCTACATTTGCAGCTCCATAAATAGACCATAGATAGTTCAGCATAGACCTGAAGAAACAGCCTCCACCCTCATACTTTATAGCTACCAGATTAAAAATATTTTAGCTATCTAGTGGTGTGGTGTCTAGATAAGTATCTAGAGCAGTGGTGGCATAGTGGTTAGAAAGCAGTACTGCAGGCTACTTCTGCTGACTACTAGCTGCCAGCAGTTCGAGTCTCACCAGGCTCAAGGTTGACTCAGCCTTCCATCTTTCCGAGGTGGGTAAAATGAGGACCCAGATTGTTGGGGGGCAATATGCTAACTCTGTAAACCTCCATAAACCTACAATACCACTGTGAAGTGGTATGTAAGTTCTAGTGCTAGCGCTCAACTCACTGACAGGCTGATTGACACGGTAAACTGCTTGAAGATGTAGTCAACCATATCCCACACCGCACAGCCTTCAACACTCTGAGAGCGAAGAAGTTCTTTAATAAAGCACAGAACAGCTTTCCTCACCTGTCAAAGAATGAAAGAAAATGATGAGGTAGATGAGGATGGTAATGATTACATTTGAATGCTGCAGAATCTTTATAGGACCCCATAAGTAGTCTTTGTAAATTTTTGCCAAATGATGAGTTTATTAGCCATGCTAGAGAAGATAATGGCAGCAGTCTTTTGAGAAAGGTGCATTATTTGCGTTGAACCAGCTCACAATGCAAATCAAGATAGTTAGGGCTGAATACTTCTGCAAAGTAATTCCCCTCCCCTGGAGAAATAATAGGACACTAGCTCAGAATACAGGGACGCAGTGGCTCAATGGCTAAGATGTTGGCAGTTCAGCAGTTTGAATCCCTAATGCTGTGTAACCAGGTGAGCTTCCATTCCTTGTCCCAGCTTCTGTCAACCTAGCAGTTTGAAAGCACGTAAAAAATGCAAGTAGAAAAATAGGGACCACCTTTTGTGGGAAGGCAACAGCATTCCATGCCCCTTTGCCGTTTAGTCATGCCAGCCACATGACCATGGAGACATCTTTGGACAGCACTGGCTCTTCAGCTTTGAAATGGAGATGAGCACCGCCCCCTAGAGTCAGGAACTACTAGTACATATGTGCGAGGGGAACCTTTACCTTTACCTTTTTTAGCTCAGAAGACTGCTAGAATGCCTCTTTCGGAGCAAGGGGACATACTTTTTTTGATGGTCCACACTTAGAAAAGGAGGCAGAACTTAGACAAAAGAAATCAGTAGGACCTGAACATTTTAATGTTCTGAGAGTGGGGTTGCCTGTCTTTAAATTTGATGTAGAAATAAATAAACTCTAATTTGGCAACAAAAGTTAGAATTACAGCTAAAAGTTTGAAGAATTCAAAAAATTCTGGGGGCATAGTGGGTACTTGGGCAGGTAGGATAAATTTTACACGTGCACACATACACACAGAGAATGTGTGTTTATTTTGTATTCAAAATACAAACTAGAAAATTGACAAAAATCTAAATGCAATAAAAAAATCCCATGCACAATTAAACAAGACTATGTGTAAACTTAATGCAGCATTCCTAATGTAATCTATTTATTCCTAATGTAATCTATTTAGTCTTTATCAATACAGGCAATGCTTTTTTAGCAATCCTGATTGGGACTGGTAATTCAGTCATTTAGCAAAGCTAAATCATGAATTTATAATCTTATTTTCGCTTTCTTTTACTTTACAGACCTGCAAAGATTGTAAAATGAGAGTACTAGTTGCAAAGTTACTTTCTCACCCATTGTCTGAAATGCACATGGTTGCTAAATGAGACAATCACTAAACAAGGACTACCAATCACCAAGCAGGTGCTACTTCACAAAGTACATAGTAAATTCTGGGATTTTCTTCCAGAAAGAATACCATCTAAAGAAAATTTTCTGAATTACCCTGCCATGAATTGGTGCAATTTTCTATAGGTTTTGGTCTGAACTTGTTTGGTTTTTCATTGGTTTCTACTATTTTACCATTTCACTATGGTCATCCAAAAGGCATTTCACAGCTTCCACAACTGGACGTTTTCTGTTTCTTGCTTCGTATACTGAAAATAACCAAAGATTCACCATGAATTTAAATGGGATTTTACCAGGAACAATTTGACTTCCAGTTGTGTAAATCACAGTGGCAACAAAAGGCTCTCAACACACAAACATTTAATTGTTTGGAAACAAAGGAAGCTTGAAGGTGCTTATGTTTAGTTTGGTTACTTCCTGGTTAAAGTATAATGTGCAGAGATATTTTGTTCTGTAACATCTGAGTTATTGATTGCATTCCTTGGTGAATCTCGGTCAGTGTGAAATCCAATTTTTTTTACTACCGGTTCTGTGGCCATGGCTTGGTGGGCGTGGTGTGGCTTGGAGGGCGTGGCTTGGTGGGCATGGCAGGGGAAGGATACTGCAAAATCCCCATTCCCTCCCGACTCCAGGGGCCAGCCAGAGGTGGTATTTGCCGGTTCTCTGAACTACTCAAAATTTCTGCTACCCGTTCTGTGAACTGCTCAAAATTTTCACTATCGGTTCTCAAGAACCTGTCAGAACCTGTTAGATTTCACCCCTGATCTCGGTATGGTGATGGTTTAATAACAAAATAACTAAATTCTCATATCCATCCACTCTTTTTGAATTGGGGAGTTGGCCTTTAAGATGTAACTGAATTATATAGTTCACAGCATCCCTCCTCATTGTTTACATTGGCAGGAGCTCCTGGGAACAATATAGCAGTAATTGCAGGGCCAGTGATTGTGCATAAAGTAAAGGGCGTAAATGTGATGCATTCTCTTTTTGGTATCTAAGAGCTTCTTTGGAGAGTAGTACTTGCTACTTACTCACATCATGGCTCACAATCATTTTTAAATTATTTAAGAATCCAACACGAATATCTTCTGCAGCATCTTTCATCTGACTCTGCAAGAAGTCTTGTGCATCAACAGGACAGCAGGAGACTGAAAAATGAGAAAGAGGGATAGAGATAAAAATGAGAAAGAGAAAAGAAAGAGAAAGATATTTAAGGAATGCAAATTTTTCTGTTCTTGAATTCATAAGTGAAAGATGACAGATGATAAATAGATAATAGATGAGATAGGTAGGTAGGTAGATAGTAGATCGATCGATCGATTGATAGATATAGATGGATGGATGGATAGATAGATAGATAGATAGATAGATAGATAGATAGATAGATAGATAGATAGATAGATAGATAGATAGATAGATAGATAGATGATAGGCAGGCAGGTAGGCAGGGAGACAGACACATGATAGACAGAGACAGATGCATATACACACACAATTCTTCAAATCAGTCTTTTGAACAAATTGTAGTCAAAATTGCATTATCCAGGCATCAGGAGAACAAAAAAAGTCTCTAAATTATTGGTGGTGGAGGGAGGAGAGAGGAGGGGAAAGGAGGGGAGGTGAAGAAAATAAATGCTTGAAGTAGCACAATGAAGACAGAATATACTCTATAACTGTGGAACCACTGGGGCTCTTGGTGAAAACTAACTAATAATTGAATGGGAGAAATGATTTTGTTGTTTCTCTGTGTCATATAATGTATGTGGGTATGTGGGTATATGCACAATTTTTTAAAATCTATTTTTTGGTCATGTTTATGTAGTGTATATTGAAGGTGGTGAGCTGTATGCAATGAAAATTCATTTTAATGTATGCAGGTTAGGATACATTCAAAGTGGCAATAAAGTTATTCTAAGGAGTGGCATATCCTGGAACAGGGCATGGCTGACAGAAACCTTGAACAAGAGCATTCTATGCCACAACATAAACTATAACATCTTGATGGGTATGTCCTACACACGAAATCGATTCCTTACTGTCTGTGTAGCTAGGTGAAGTATGGCACTTTGATGAAAACCAAGAAAAAAAAATAGTTGTAGAAATTATTTCTATAGTTTTGATCCTTACCAAGGTGACCAAAAGCATCCATAAGCATAGAGCGATGATCCTTGCAGATCTCTTGATGTTCATAACAAGACTATTAAAAAAAGGACAAAGAAGTCTTTACTTTTTTAATTTGGTTCCCAAATACTATATTAGTTTGGACAACGTTCAGAATTCAATTTATAATCTGATTTATTGGGGTCCTGAAGATTTATGTAACTGGTAGAGCTTGAAATCAAATCCATTTCTTGGTTCTCTCTCTCTCTCTCTCCCCCTCCCTCCCTCCCTCCCTCCCTCTCTGCAGTAGTAAAGTTGTGCAAAACATTCACGCACTTGGAAAGAAGTTATTTATTTAAATTAAATTTATTTATTTGATCTAAAACATTTATATAGCCACTCATCTTATACCAAACTCTGGGCATCAAGAATTAAAACAACATAAAAAACATATTACATTGTGCCTCTGCAGGTGAGATTGGTTCCCACCCTCTTGGCCTTAAAACCTGATTCTGCCAATTGACCTGGGGTCCCAATGAGGACGTCCCATACTACAGGTGGTTAATGGGTTAAAAGAAAACTGCACCTCCACCACGTTGTAGATCTGTTCCTTCTTTGGTTACCTTTTTTATTTTAAAGTTAATATTTATCATTTTAATACTTTATATAGTTTTTATCTTATTGTAAGACACCTAATGTCACTTGATGGTGAGATGAGTAGCATATAAGTGTAATAACTAAAACTATTAAAATCATAAATATTAAAAAAAAGCCTGGCACCAAGTCAAACTTCTGCCAAGCCATCACTTCATCTTATCCGGGGCTTTGGGGAGAAAGTCAAGACTTCACTGCCTTTTGGAAGCCTAGGAGAGTAAAGGCATATTTTTCTCTCCATCCATTGCTTAAAAATCAAATATCACACTTAAATAAGCAATGTATTGTATTTTCCATTGGGGGTGGCTGCATAGGTGAAATGTTCTAATCAGGCTAGCGGTCTGATTTCAACACATCACCAAACAACATACTACTCACCAGATCACACATAGCGGATTCCCCTTCTGAATCCTGCCTTCCCATAGTGGTCATTTGGATACTGGGTTTCCAATCCTGTCGTGAAAACATCTGGGGTTTCTTTTGTAGTGGACTATCGAGTGGTAGAACCTAGAACAGAGCAAGACATATGAATAGAAAAAACATTATTGTTGTTATATATTTTCTGTTGTGGGCCCTCTATTCACTTTAGGGTCTTAGAATTCTTGATTAAATCATTTCAATATCAAAACTGAACTAAGAGGGCTTGGAGGTATCCACTCGATGAAAAGCTAGCTTGCCATTTAGCTGAACATTTCTGAAAGGCTCATGGAAAATTCATTCAATCACACAGGAGCCACTTTACATGGAACACCAGCTATTTGGTTTGGCTTTTTTTGATGTTGAGATCATAATTTGCTGCATGAAAGGTCAGCCACATGGCTTGGATCTCTGTTGGCGGGGCATTACAATCGGTATCTCCTTATTCCCCCCCTTAAAATGTTCTTGTTCTTTTCTTACCTGCTTGAATACAAAGTCACAAAGGGCCTGGAATATCTTCTTCGGTATGGGGGGTTTACACTCTTCACAGACATCCAAAAAAAGGTTAAGCCTCTAAAAACAGGAAGCCATATCTATTAGGCAAGGTACATTGGAGCAATCATGCATAGCTTCACCATTAAAGTAAAATTAATAGCATCATCTGGTGCACCAGCTGTGCTCTTTCCTAGATGGGGGGCCCTTCAGAGAGTTACTCATACCCTGGTCACCTCACAGCTGGAAGTGCTTACTTTGGCTATGTAGAAAGAGTCAAGAACTCTGCTGTCCATGAGGACTTTGGGAATGTTCCGTATAATTTCATCTTGCTGCTCTATACGACGAACCAGCACCCCTAGCATTGGCCATTGGGCTTTCACGGATGCCTCCTTCACCTGCAGAAAAGCAAACAGATGCCCTCATCATGAATCTTAAGAAGAACTTCACAGTGAGAGCTGTTGCTTTAAGATCTGGGAAAGCACAGTCAGGCTGGTTTTTCAAGAGGCAACTGGACTTTCTTTGCTTAAACTGTCTACTGTTGTAAGGGGCGTGCATAAGTGCACCCGCGTGCCTACCGTCCTTGTCCTAATATTCCTTTTTTACTTACTCTTTTCATGTATCCAAATTACGTTTATACTTTTACCTGTTATCTTATATATGATTGACAATTAAATAAATAAATAAATAAATAAATAAATAAAACTCCCAGAATTTGCTGGCTGAGGAATTCTGGGAGTTGAAGTCCACAAGTCTTAAAGTTGCCAAGGTTGGAGACCCCTGATCTGGAGGACTGGGAATCTCCACAGACATTTAGCTCACAATCAGGCTGCCACTTTATACACATTTCAGATTATGCTAAAATACCCGTTGTGGTTTTTACAGCCTATCCATGGAGAGGAAGCTGAGTCTGCAAAAAAAAAAGGGTCAGAAATGTTCCCAGTCCATCCTCTTCCTTGCATGTGTTCAGAACAACAGAAATACGATCTCCCTTTATTTTCAATTTTTGATTGTGATATTGCCATGCACTCATTTGTGACTTGGCTACCCTGATGGTTTATTTATTTATTTATTTATTTATTTTGTCACAACAATATATGTAGGTATCATACAAAAAGATTATATAGTATATAAACATATATGAGTAAATATAAGGAGGTATAAGCATATATATATATAGGAAGAAGAAAAGAAAAACAATAGGACGGGAACGGTAGGCACATTTGTGCGCTTATGCACGCCCCTTATCAATGGTCTTGATAGTCACAACCTGCTCTCTGATTGGCAAGCATCCCAGATTCAGACCCCAAAAAATCAGGTGCTCCCTGGAGTTACAAATGCTAATAATGAACAGGCATGAAAAAAACAACAATGTATGGGGTGGAAGAATATTTTCCTCTTCCTTTTGATGCCTCAAATTCATGTTTCCTTTTTGTAACCATGAGTCCCTTTTGCTATAATCCAGTATGATGACCCAGTCTTAACAATTTAAGGACGCATTTAGAAGTTAGGGTAAATAATTGCTTATGTCAGTGTTTCTCAACCTTGGCCCCTTGAAGATGTGTGGACTTCAACTCCCAGAATTCCCCAGTGAGCATCTTCAGGGGGCCAAGATTGAGAAACACCGGTCTAGGTAAAAATGTATTTTTCTGGTTCTCATTTTTCCCTCTGCTTGCTTTTCTGGGTTTTGTTTTTTCCTCTCCCTGTTTTCTTCTTCCCACCATTTTTTTTTAATATTATAGTAATATAGATAAAAAGTGCAACACTTAGCTTATGTCATCTCAAGGACAGAGGATAATATTTCATTTAAATATCTTGCATAAAGTTATCCCAAGACTGATAACAGACCAATTGATCTATAATTGATAGGATTACCCTCATTAAAAAAAAAAGAACTAAAGATAAATTAGCCAGATCCTTACTTTTGTTTCCTCATCGTTCATCCAATCACTAACCAGACACTGATAGATGGGAATGACAGGAGCACAGAGTTGGGCCTCAGCCTCTCTGGGGAATGAGCACATTTTCCAATTTTTATAGTAAAAGTTTATGGCAGTGCAGAAACTTTCCATAACTGTGAATGAAACAGAAAGAAGCAAAATGCCTGAGAGGTGATTTTCCTGGAATAATCTACTTGTGTTGTTCATTCATAGTAGGATAACCAGGGAAATGCATTTATTTATTCATTAATTCATTAAATGTATATACTGCCCCTCTCACCAGTAAGGCAACAAAATCATTATATTAGTTATAATTCCCAATATTTCCAACCTAGTTATATTAAATGTCTCTGCTAAATTATTCACTATTTGCATTCTCTTGCAGCAAGATTCTTTTTCTCCAGTTTCTTTATTCTGATTTGCATCTTATCTTTTGATCTTTGTCACTTTGATTTCCATGTACAGAAATTAAATGTTTTGTTTTGTTTTTCTTATAAGTGGTTGGGCTGAGAGGCAACCTGCTGGCATGCACCTAAAATAGCAGAGGACCTCTTCAATGCTGGCATTTATTTTTACTTTGTAAAATAAAAATAAAAATAATAAAATAATGCCCCCAGACCAGCACGAGATTGTGCAAACCAGGAGAAAAAGGAATGGTTGTTTAGACCCGAATCAGTCTGAAAATCTACCCGATTGAATGTTTTTGTTGAAACTAATAAAATCTTAAATTAATAGAGACTAGATTATCAAGCAGAAATTCACACACTTTGGATACGTGGTACAAGCTGATGAAAGACTAGAACAAATGTCTATGCTTGTCAAGGTTGAGGGCAGAAAAAGAACAGGAAGCTAACAGCTGGATAGATGGATGAGATCCGGGATATAACTGAAATGTCTTTAAAAGAGAGCCAGATTGACACTGGAGGGCAAGTCCAGATGGAAGGCATTTTTCCATACATTTACCAGGAGTTAAGTGAGAGGGGTAACAGATTCCCGAGTTGGAAGGGACATTATAGGTCATCTAGTCCAACCCCCCGCTCAAGCAGGAGACCCTACACCATTTCTGACAAATGGCAGTCCAATCTTTTCTTGCAAGTCTCCAGTGATGAAGCTCCCATGGCTTCCGAAGGCAACTTCTGTTTCATTGGTTGATTGCTTTTACTGTCAGAAAGTTCCTCCTCATTTCTAGGTTGAATCTCTCCTTGGTCAGTTTTCATCTATTATTCCTTGTCTGCCCTTCAGGTGCTTTGGAAAACAGCTTGACCCACTCGTCTCTGTGGCAGCCCCTCAAATATTGGATCACTGCTATCATGTCTCCCCTGGTCCTTCCCTTCACTAGACTAGCCATGCCCAGTTCCTGTAACCGTTCTTCATATGTTTTAGTCTCCAGTCTCCTAATCATCCTGGTTGCACTTTTTCTAGTGTCTCAACATCTTTTTTATAGTGTGGTGACCAAAACTGGATGCAGTACTCTAGGTGTGGTCTTACTAAGGCTTTATAGAGTGGTATTAGTACCTCACTTGATCTTGATTGTATCCCTCTGTTAATGCAATTTAGGATTGCCTTGGCTTTTTTAGCTGCCGCTGCACACTGCTGGTTCATATTTAGGTGATTGTCCACTAAGACTCCAAGATCCCTCTCACAGTCACTGCTATTAAGCCTGGTTTCACCCAATTTATATGTGCATTTTTGGTTTTTGGTTTTTTTAATATGCCTGCATAAATCTTGGCTCCTAACAGACTCTCTTCTAGATTATTTTCCTTAGGTTCTGCAGATTCTACTTCTGCTACTCAAAAGTGTGAAAGAGTTCCTGGATGGAAAGTCGGGTTAATTATTTTTTATTAACTATTACCTGTTGGAGTGAATAGATTAATGTGGAGAATTAACACTAATGGTGGACTCCAAAGCTGATAGGATATTGACCTTAACCTTTAGGAAAGAATGGATTATCTTGACTAAATGAAAAAAGGAGAACATTTTCTGACTTACCATAACACACTGATTCCTTCATATGGCTTATCATGGGCATCCTTAGAATCATTCTTATATACACAAAAGTTAAAGACAAAAATGGGATACACTTAAGTGCTGCAGGAATAAAAAAAAAGCATACATATGTCTGTTAGATAATAAAGAGTGAAGCAACCATGAAAAATGTGAGGCAGGCCTCTCCTTGTTCCAGTTAACTATATCCAACTAGTTGCCCATTCAAAGGCATTTGCTAATTGATTCAACCAACTACGAGGCCACATAAATACAATATATTTTAAACTGCTATATCGTTCCATGGCTTTTTATTTATTTATTTATTTTGTCACAACAATATATGTAGGAATCATACAAAAGATTATATAGTATATAAACATATATGGGTAAATATAAGGAGGTATAAGCATATATATAGGAAGAAGAAAAGAAAAACAATAGGACAGGAACGGTAGGCACGTTTGTGCGCTTATGCACGCCCCTTATGGTCCTCTTAGGAATGGGGTGAGGTCAATAGTAGAAAGTTTTTGGATAAAGCTTTTAGGATTATGGGAAGAGACCACAGAGTCAGGTAAAGTGTTCCAAGCACTGATGATTCTGTTACAGAAGTCATATTTTCTGCAATCTAGATTAAAGCGGTTGACATTAAGTTTAAATCTATTAGTTGCTCTAGTAATATTGCAATTAAAGCTGAAGTAGTCTTTAACTGGAAGGACATTACAATAGATGATTCTGTGAGTTAAGCTTAGGTCTTGTCGAAGGCGACGGATTTCCAAGTTTTCTAAGCCTAGGATTTCAAGTCTGGTGGGATGGGGTATTCTATTGTTTTCAGAGGAATGGAGAACTCTTCTTGTAAAATATTTCTGGACACGTTCAATTGTATTGATGTCAGAGATGTGGTGAGGGTTCCAAACAGGCGAGCTGTATTCTAGAATTGGTCTAGCAAATGTTTTATATGCTCTGGTTAATAGTGTGGTGTTTTTGGAAAAGAAACTACGCAGGTGACAGGGAGAGGAGCAGCAGCAGCAGCAGCAGCAATCTTGCCAGTTTGAAATAGAAGAAAGGAGCTGAAAGGCTCAATGTCACATTGCCTAGAGCCCATCATCACACCTGATGATGCCCTTGATGCCCTCAAATGTTGCTACCTAGCATCCCTTTTTAAAAAAAATTAACTAATTACTTGGAAATATTGGGAATCCATGCTTTTAAAATAATGATTGTAAGAAAAAAGGCTAGAGGAAATAATAAAAGACTACAGAGAAATTAGAAAAACCATCTAAAAATTAAACAGAGTGTAGAACCATGATGACAAGCCTCTGGCATGCGTGCCACAGGTGGCATGTGGAGCCATATCTGTGGGCACACGAGTGCTGCCTTAACTCGGCTCCAGCGAGCATGTGTGTGCTGGTCAGCTAATTTTTGGGCCTTCCAGGCCCACCGGAAGTCAAGAAATGGATCATTTCCTGCCTCCAGAGGGCCTCCAGTGGGGTGGGGAAGGCCATTTTTGCCCTCCCCAGGCTCCAAGAAAGCCTCTGGAGCCTGGAGAAAGCAAAAAACAGGCCTTCTGGGCACACCGGTAACCTTTTTGCAGTTGCATGCCAAAAGTGGGGGGACCATGGGGGGGTTGCATGTGCATGTGTGGGGCGCGGGGGGCATTGAATTATGGATGTGGGCACACACGCATGAGACACACACACAACGCGCTCCCCCCACTTTGGCACGTGACAGCAAAAAGGTTAGCCATCACTGGTCTTGAATGACAAAGATCACTGGAAGAATCTCTCTACATTGTATATTGAATGTCAATGTTTGTCTATATACATGTAGATACTATTTAGTCAAAATAATTTTAACTTCAATTCTCTTATTGCCTAAATCAGTGTTTCTCAACCCTGTGGTCCACGGACTGTCGGGGAGCCACAATGTCATGACAGGGAGTCCGCGAAGGCTTAAAGAAATGTTTTGATTTAAATCTTGAGTTAAGACTTGGAGGTACATGTCCACAAAAGAATTTAAAAGGGGCCTGGGGTGAAGAAAAGGTTGAGAACCACTGGCCTAAATGTGGAGCAACCATCTGTTTTATATCATTCTAAATTTACCAAAGTCTCTTTTTGGGGGGAAGGTTTAGGTGAAATTTCAATGTTTTATTGAAATGTGGCTCATTCTTAGGTTGTACCTCGTAGGATTTGGTTCAGATCATTCCTTGGGACCAGTTTGCAAAGCATATTAGATCACTAATTCTCCAGTCTTACAGAGAAAGGCTCAGTTCCTGCTTGAAACAAAACACCCAACAGTGAAGGAAGAACTGCCAGAGAATGCTATACCATAGTGAGATGCCAGGTTTCCCAGAGTGGTCAGTACCATGTGGTGTGGGAGCATCCCAGTCTTCATATTCCTTTGAAGCTCATACATGACATCATTGAAATGAGAGTTGGCCAGAGCTAGAAGGATCATGCTGGCTTGGGCACTGATTTTCAGAGGCACTTCCTACAAAGGCAGGGGGGAAAAATAGTAATTACTGTCAGCCACTTAGCTCTTTGAGACCATTAAAATGAGGTTAGCTCTCAATAAATAAGGAGGGGATATTTTAACATGAACTAGATAGAATTGTGTTCTAACACTGGAGGCTTTTAAGAAGAGAATGGACAACCTTTTATCTAAAATGGTATAGGGTCTCCTGCTTGAGCAGGAAGTTGGAGTAGATGACCTCCAAGGTCCCTTCCAACTTTGTTATTCTGTTACAAGTAGTCCTTGACTTCTGGCAGTTCATTTCGTGACCATTTGAAGATACAACAGCATGGAAAAAAGTGACTAATCACCATTTTTCATACTTATGACTGTTATAAGATTACCATGGTCACATGACCCAAATTCAGATGCTTGGCAACTGATCATATTTATAATATTACAACTATATTACTTCCTTTACTACTTCAGTGATTCACTTAACAACATTGGCAAAGAAGTTCGTAAAATGGGGCAAAACTCAATTAACAAATGTCTCATTTAGCAACAGAAATTTTTGGCCCAATTATGGTCGTGAGTCAAGGATTACCTGAATTCTATTAATTGGAAGCAGAGGTGAAATGCTCCCGATTTGGACTGGATCCAGTAACGATGGCGATGGGTGGTTCAGAGAACTGGTAGCAAAAATCCCTGCCCCCACTCCCAGCCCATGCCCACCCAATGCCCAGTCGCCCAGTTCCCTGCTTGCCACTTCTTTTTAAAAATGCTTTTAAAAGGTAAAAAAAGAGGCTTGGATGATCACAGCTGAGTGCGCGATCGTCAGAGCCTTTGTTTTTACTTTTAAAAGCATTTTTTAAAAACCTATTTCACCGAATAGCTTGTAAAAATATGCTTTTAAAAGTAAAAAAAAGATCGCGTGCCACAGCTGATCACCCACCTACCTCCCGCACGCTGTTCTACTTACCCCATGCCTCCTTTTGGTGTGCACTGGGTGCGCGTGCACACACGCACCTTGCATTTGGTGCGTGGTGCACTGTGCATGCACAGCCAGCGAACCGGTAGTAAACCGGTTCAGATTTTACCGCTGGTTGGAAGAAAAGAAGAAGCTAAACATAGAACTGCCATTTTCAATGGCAATCTCTTACCCTTTCTATGGTCTAAGAGGAAGCTTCTTGCACAGCATGGACATTTTTAGCAACGAGGTCAGTCCAAGAGTGCTGAAAACAGTTTTCCAGATAAAGTGTGCTATAAGGCCTTTGACTCACCATGGTGTTGGTTTTATGCAACAGGCCCTACCTCATTTACCATCTCCTGGGCCAAAATATTGATGGCCAACTTGACATTAAGTTTCCCAGCCATCTTGCTGATGTCTTGAGCGGCTTGCTCAGCATTCTGCAGGCATTCCAAATAGGAGTAGATGTAATCATAAATCTCTGAAAGGTAACAAAGACTTTGGAGTGTCACCCTTGAAGAGGGTCTGATTTGCCCATAACAAAGATCCATAATAACAGTGTTACTATTAAAGCTGTTAGACAATTTATATTATTAGAATTATGATTCACTTCAGAACATGTTGAACTGACACAGAGATGCAATTTATAATATGATGTTTCTGTAAGTTCACTGGAGCCAATATTTCTTCACTAAGCCTTCTTTTTCTAACTTGGCATCTTGATACATTTTCATAGCCTTCTGGAATATTTAAACTGGCCTTCAGGTCAACATATCCAAAAAGTTTCATATTGAGGAAGGTTGATTTAAAACATTGATATTTTTGCCTTTTACTGTAAAGTTTATATTGGAAGAACCCACATATCCCAAGATTCTATTTGTATTGCATTAAACGACTTAGAGGAGGGAATAGAAGGGGAATTTACCAAATTTGCAGATGATACTAAGCTGGCAGGACTAACTAACACCCTGGAAGATAGGGTCAAGATCCAGATGGATCTTGACAGACTTGAACACTGGGCCCTATCTAACAAAAGGAAATTTAGGCAAGAAGAACCAAAAGTACACATACAGACTGGGTGAAACCAGGCTTAATAGCAGTAACTGTGAGAGGGATCTTGGAGTTTTAGTGGGCAACCAGCTAAATATGAGCCAGAGTGTGCAGCAGCAGCAAAAAAGCCAATGCAATCCTAAATTGCATTAACACATCAAGATCAAGTCAAGATTGAATACAATATGTTGCATTAACAGATCACGATTGAATACAATCAAGATCAAGTAATACACTCTATAAAGCCTTAGTAAGACCACACCTAGAGTACTGCATCCAGTTTTGGTCACCACACTATAAAAAAGATGTTGAGGCTCTAGAAAAAGTGCAGAGAAGAGCAACCAGGATGATTAGAGGACTGGTCACTAAAATTTATGAAGAACGGTTACAGGAACTGGTATGGCTAGTCTAGTGAAGAGAAGGACCAGGGGAGACATGACAGCAGTGTTCCCATATTTGAGGGGCTGCCACAGAGAGGAAGGGGGTCAAGCTATTTTCCAAAGCACCTGTAGGCCAGACAAGGAATAATGGATGGAAACTGAACAAGGAGAGATTTAACCTGGAAATAAAGAGAAATTTTCTGACAGTGAGAGCAATCAACCAATGGAACAGCTTTGCCTTCGGAAGTTGTGGGAGCTTCATCACTTGAAACTTTCAAGAAGAGATTGGACTACCATTTGTCAGAAATGGTGTAGGGTCTCCTGCTTGGGCAGAGGGGTTGGACTAGATCAGAGGTCTCCAACCTTGGCCACTTTAAGACTTGTGGACTTCAACTCCCAGAGTTCCTCAGCCAGCTTTGCTGACAAGGCCCCTTCCAACTCTGTTAATCTGTAATCTGTAACCCAATTACTGGTTGTAACATTGCCATGAAAACTCCTCCCATTGTGTACTTGCCTTGAAATATTTTTTACATTTCAAGTAAGCCTGCACTGTGATGTCACACAGTGAACATTTTGCCATTTCATAAACCATCAACTAAAACCAGACCTTTTATTGATTGGTGGTAAATTTGTTGGCGTGGAAATTAATTTGCATGGGTCTAAGCATCTTATATTGGCTATTTATTGGGATTTTATGTCCCCAATGAAGACAAAATATTGTTTATAAGGGGCTTATGGAGAGACTAGTGAACTTAAATCAACATTGGTGTATGATGGGAGATTGGAATGGAGTAATCTCCACACAAATAGGCCAGTGGTGGGTTTCAACATTTTTTACTACCGGTTCTGTGAGTGTGGCTTGGTGAGTGTGGCATGGCTTGGTGGGTGTGGCTTGGTGGGCATGGCAGGGGAAGGATACTGTAAAATCCCCATTTCCTCCCAATCAGCTGGGACTTGAAAGGCAGAGAATAGATGGGGATCGGGCTAGTCAGAATTTTTACTACTGGTTCTCTGAACTACTCAAAATTTCCACTACCAGTTCTCCAGAACTGGTCAGAACCTGCTGAAACCCACTTCTAAAATAGACTGAAGTTTAGAAAAAAGTATTAAAATTATACAAGGTAAATTACATTTTTAAAAAAGTAAATGACCAGTTTAGGGCTTGTCAAAATATGGAGACAGAAGAATGGCAATTCAAGAGTGTGTGTATATATATATATATGTATGCCTATATGTTTATATATATATGTATGCCTATATGTTTATATATATATGTATGCCTATATATGTTTTCTGAGGTTTTCGCGGGTGTTTGTATGTAGGTCTTTGGTTATTCGGGTTTTCTCCCGCGTAAAATATATGTATCTGAAAGACATAGACATGAGTTAGTTTTCTGTTAGAAAGTTAGAATTTGGAAGCTACCATACTCTTTACCCACAACCCACCAGAGGGGAGGCACATACTGACTTATCCTTAGAATGCAATTCTTACCTTCTAGTTTTAATGTTGGGTTCACAAAGAAGCTTACAAATATAAATTATTTAGGATTCTCTGCTTAGTTCCCAGTAAGGCTAGATTGGCGTTTTCTTTCCTTTTTATTATATGATAAAATCAGTGGTGGGATTCAGCCGGTTCAAGCCGGTTCAGGCCAGTTTAGGCGAACTGTTAGTTAAATTGCTGCCTAGCTCTGCCCTGCCCCTCCCTGCCCCTTCCAGGAGTCTCCACTCACCCCATTTTGGCTCCCAGGTAAGTGCAGGAAGGCCTCCTACACCCAAGACGGGGCATGGGTATGTGTGCAAAACAAACAGATTTGGTGCAGACTTTGTATATTCCATCACAATATGACACATACTTTCCATTAACCACACATCGATTCAAATCCCCTAAGATAAACTCAATAGATATCTGATCTGATTCAGCAAAACATCAGTTATTTTCTCCCTTGTTTACAGTGTCTTTGAAAATTATTCCTTTTCTCCTTTCGTTTCTTTAGAACGTTGAGTTTTTATGTCTTAAAAATATTTGCAATACCAGGTTAGGTACTGACTGGGGATTGAAGGATTCCCGGGCGACACCTTTATAATAATTAAAAGTCCTTATTTTGGAAGGAGTTGAATACAGTATTTTTAAAGGAAAACATATTTGTCTGAAGTGTCCTATAATAGTTTTATATTAATATGGTTCTTCAACATGAGCTGAAAGGAGATACCTCATCCTTGAGTATTTAACAGCTAATTTCTGTGGTCCTGGAAAAATGAGGTTTTGTTTTATTCTATGTCAGGGGTCTTCAACCTTGGCAACTTTAAGACTTGTGGACTTCAACCCCCAGAATTCCTCAGCCAGCAAAGCTGGCTAAGAAATTCTGGGAGTTGAAGTCCACAAGTCTTAAAGTTCCCAAAGTTTAAGACCCCTGTTCTATGTCTCCCACTAAAAAAGTCCTGTCATTTCTTTGTCCCACTTACCTTTCCTTATCTTTAAATCGAAAGGTGGATCGATTATGAGCATTGCCAATAAACCTGCTCATTTCACTGGTCTGAAGTGCTGTTAAATTAATTAGAAGTGGACTGTCTCTCTAGTAGCTTTAATAAACCACTCCTGTGCATTGCTCCTTGAAAGTAAATGTTGCTGAGCTCAGTGGGGCTTACTCCAAAGTAAATATACCCAAGATTTCAGCTTAAGTTTTTTTTAAAAAAACAATCCAGCAGTTGTCTTATTGTGATGTGGGTGATGGTGTCATCCTTTATTAAAGCTCCTTACACTGGCCAATGAGCAGACTTCAGCCAGTTTGGGATTGTTGACAGTGTCAAGGAAGAGTGATCCTAACCTGATGCCCTTCACATGAGCTAGACCAGTGATGGCTAACCTTTTCTGGACCGAGTGCCCAAAGCTCGCTTGCATGCTAATGTGCATGCATGCGGCCAAACCCCCAAAATGCAATGTGTGCCATGGATCCTGTACATGCACCCCACCCCTGCACATGTGCACATGTCCCCCACACGTGCCCTTCCCCCCCATGCATGTGGTGTGCTCCCCCTGCACACACCCTGCCCCTACCACATGCACGGCAGAGACCCGAAGACCAGCTGGCCTGTGGGAGGTGCAAGCACATGTGCAGTAGGGATGAACTGGGGCAATGGCTCCCGTGCCTTTAGAGAGGACGCTATCCTGGAGCTAGACTGTAGCTTGCTTGTTTGCTTGTTTTATTTATTTTTATTTATAGGCTGCCTGACTCCAAATGACTCTGGGCAGCTTACAACAAGAAACCAAACAATATGTATACTTTCCTTCCAATGACAATATCTTATTCTGCTTGACCACTCCTACAAAAGCATCTCACTAACCACTATCAGAGATAGAAACCTGGAAAGCATTGAATGTCATCTAATCCCTCAAGGTATATTATACACACGATTGGAAAATTACACCTTCAATACTTGTGATTGAACAAAGTTTGCTTTGAATTTTTACTGTAGTCTTTCTCCATATCACCCACTTCATTTTTCAAAATACATGTTTCTCACTTATCCAAACATTCACAGGTTTGACTCAGATTGTAAAACAGCCCAAATTAAATTTTAGATCTTGGAACCCATTCTCAGCTCAAGCATACAAGATTTTGTTGTTGTTCTTGTGATACCCAGTATTATTAGATTCAGAGCCTAAGATCAGTAAAGTTCCAACCAAGGACCCAAGAATTATTAAGGTAGCATTTGAGAATATAGGCAGTTCCAATCATCATCTTCTTCATCATCATTATCTTGAATGCTTGCCTAAATAAACAGAAAACTTCTGGATTCTTCTCTGGTGGCAAATGCTTGAGCTGAGAATGATGATGATGATGATGAAAATGGATCAGCCAAATGATTTAAGTGCCCGCCAGTTCTGACTGAAGAATTTTTATAGGGGTCTTTTCATCTGCCTTCCACTATCACTGTTCAAATTAAATTATTACATTTCAACATCACGTTGCTGTTTTAATTGGCAAAGGCCAACATGATCTAATTTAAACACTATGAAATTTTTGTCATTTCTGGTCACTGGTCAATGAATAAATAATAAGACCTTTTAGAAGCCAAGGATTGTAAATTTAATAACATCCATGTTCTGATACTCTCTGAATCCTAAAAAATGAAGTCATGTTCTCCAAAGCTTATAAAAGTCCCTCTCCCCACCCCAGATTCCTAGTACTATGGTCATAAAGTTATTTCTACCACACACCAAAAGTTGTGGATTACGCTTATTAAGAAATCAAAATCTTCTCCTTGTCCTTCCCTTTGCCTCAATTCTCCAGCTCTCTCAGTTATACTCAACCCGAGTGGTTTTTTCTTCTTCCCCTTTGTGATGCACATTGAAGTTATGACATGTCTTTAATAATATGAAAATTGGAAGTGAGATGCAAAAAAGAAGACATCAGCTCAGTGCTACATTTTAGGAGGCATATATGGGGGTTGTTGTACTTTGTGTGCTTAAACACAAAGTGAAATAAAGCAGATGGGAAGGAGCTAACAAAGTACAGAAGCCACTCTACCATCTGATTTTGAAGAAGGGGAAGGTTTAATGTACATTTTTTAATGTATTACTATTGAATATTATTTATTTATTTATTATTTATTTATTTATTTTATTAATATTATTATTTATTATTTATTTATTTATTTAGCTAAAATTAATCATTTTTGTGAGCATTTTTAGCAAGGCTCTTAAAAGTCTTCCCCACTTTGGGTGTATGATTTTTTTGAGATTTCTTACAAATAAGTTTCGCTTTTGCATCCTTTGCATTCAATGAAGGCATTCCATACCTAAATTGATTGTTGACCTAAATCAGAGGTGGGTTTCAGCAGGTTCTGACCAGTTCTGGAGAACTGGTAGCGGAAATTTTGAGTAGTTTAGAGAACTGGTAGTAAAAATTCTGACTGGCCCCACCCCCATCTATTCTCTGCCTTCCAAATCCCAGCTGATTGGGAGGAAAGGGGTATTTTGCAGTAACCTTCCCCTGGAGTAAGGTGGGAATGGAGATTTTACAGTATCCTTCCCCTGCCACGCCCACCAAGCCACAGCCACAGAATCAGTAGTAAAAAAATTTGAAACCCACCACTGATCCAAATTATGTTATTTATTGACCTCCTGTGGCATCGGAATTCCTTGTATGGTTGTTGACAACTGTAGAGGGAGGTGCTCATCTCTGTTTCAAGGCCATTGAGCAAGCGCTGTCTGAAGACACTGAAGGTCATGTTGCCAGCATGACATTGCGCAGCGCTGTCAAATTCCCACCAAAGTGGTATCTATTTATCTACTTGCATTTGCTTTCAAACTGCTAGGTTAGCAGGAGCTAGGGCCAGGACAAGCACTCACCCATCTTGCAACACTTGGGTCTCAAACCTGGGGCATTGCCTTTCCAACCAACAAGCTCAGAGTCTTAACTGCTAAGTCATTGTGTGGTCTCCTGTGACATCATCTTGTTTATTGTTTGGTGACATCATGCCATTTCATTTTATGAGCATTTATTGAGTGAAATTGTCCTTGGACTATTTCATTCATAGGAATTAATCCTTGATATTAAAATGTTTCTTTTGTACAAATTATATAAATGTGGAAAAATATGTCACTGAATTGTTAGGACAGGTTCTAATAAACCTGTTTGTAAAATGTAGCCTTTTAATTATTCCTTCTTTCAGGTTCCTTCATCTCAAGCTGCCATAGTGCCCTGAAACCTAAGCAAAGTAGGTCTTCAGAGAGTTTCGGTTACACCCAAAGATATTAAAGAAATTGGCCCATATGCCAACCTGTGGCATATGGCCCAGATTTCACACAGCTGAATTATGGTCTAAGAACTATTTCATATGTATGTGATGGCTCTATATTTGGTTGCCTGATGAGTAGAAACATTGAATATTGAAAGGAGAGGAACTTAAGTCTACAGATTTTATCACATCCATTACGACTAACATTGGTTTCAACTCCTTAACTTTTAATATACAGTGCCACAAAGATAGGAAAGTTATACTGTACAGAATTATTGTGTAAACAACGATTCTTGTGATATATTAAAGATATATAAATTTATTAATTCATAGATTACTCCCTACATAAATTATCATAATTCACTTCCTGTCTGTCATCTTGTGACACTGACACACACACACACACACACCGATTATATAATGAATGAAAAATAGATTTCAAGTAGAGGATCAAAAAATCCACACAGTCAATATATTGAATTTGGAATGCAGGTGTACTGATATAGTATTATGTGGTGCCCAGTAAGGGTCACTCATGCATAAATTACCCCACAAAAAAACTGTCAAATCTGCTAATTTCAATGTTATAAAACACTAGTAATCACTTTTTGAAGGCTCAAAGGCAGAGATGATATGGCAGAGTACACATTATTATGCTATAGCTAACCTATATTTGGTAGTAATGTCACTGGGATTTATAACATTTAGGCAGGTTCAAATAGACTACATCATGTACAAAAGATACCTACCTTTGCAGGTATCATTTATGTGTAAATGATACCTACAAAAGTAGCTGAATTAAGATTCCAAATGTACCATGGATACTGGTATAACTTTTCTATTTTGGAAATAGCTGCCTATTTGCTGGTGCATTCCAACTGCATGCTGAAAGCTGCAGGAATAAGATTGGCAACCCACGTGCTCATGGGTTGTCCATCTGTATCCAAGAGTATGGAAAGTCAAGCATGCAATCTTGCCTGTAGGGACAGAAAGCGGTATGATAGTGAGTTTTAAGTGCCAGAAAGAGGCTACTAATCACTGTGTAACCTCTAATAGGGGAACTGAAGCCTCTCTCTCTCTCTCTCTCTCTGTGTATACACACCCCTAACCCATCCCACACAAAGTCTTCCAGAAGTTGATCCATGCACAGCCCCACTTGGATTGTAACTGCCCAGACTGATATATTGATCCACTACAAATGCTTCATTTTGCATTTATGTTCATTCATTCATTCTCTATTAATGTTCTCCAAAGGCCCTTCTTGTCATTCTCACAGACAGATGGTGACTGCATTATCTTTCATTTGAATCACGAGTCTCCTGGCACGTGAATTGCAAGGCCAGGGTCCCCTCCGGGATGTTATTTGTAAGTTATTTGAGATTCTTTGATGTGGATCTTCTGAACAGAGAACTAGCCTGCTCTCCAGATGTCATCATTTAGAGCTCCATGTTTAGACACAGCCATCTTCTCTGCCTTTAGAAAAAAGCATGTTGGTCCGTGAACCTTACATCACTTAGGTGTGCTTGCCTTTGCCATGTGCTTGTGAAGAAAGAACATGTGAATAAATGGTTTCATCCACAGTTATCCCTAACACATAAAAAAAAATCTACTTCCTGTATGGTCAGGAAGTTGGCTTGTAATATAAATACATATTAATAATAATTTTTATATATATAAAAGATTGGAATTGTTGGAAGACATTAAGTTTATAAAATTACCTTCTCGCCCCTATGTGTCCCTCCATCTCTAGTCCTCTACCAGAGGCCCAGGAGTTTGACACTTCTGTACAGCTATCTTAGCTCTTTCTAAAGGTAAAGGTTCCCCTCGCACATATGTGCTAGTCATTCCCGCCTGTTGGTAGTGGTGCTCATCTCCGTTTCAAAGTTGAAGAGCCAGCGCTGTCTAAAGATGTCTCCGTGGTCATGTGGCCAGCATGACTAAATGCCAAAGGTGCACAGAATGCTGTTACCTTCCCACCAAAGGTGGTCCCTATTTTTCTATTTGCATTTTTATGTGCTTTCAACCTACTAGGTTGGCAGAAGCTGCAACAAGTAATGGAAACTCACCCCATTACGCGGCACTAGAGATTCGAACCGTTGAATGGCCGACCTTTCGATCGACAAGCTGAGCATCTTAGCCCCTGAGCCACCACATCCCTGCTCTTCCTAGCACTGCACTTTTCTGGACAAATTGCTCTGATGTTGTTCTCAGGAACTGTTGGAGCCATTCTCCCAGTTTAGGAGTCACAATCTCAAGTACTCTTACCACACTGGGACCACTCTGGCCTTTACTTTCTACATCTTCTCCAGCTCTTCCTTCAGGCCCTGGTACTTCTCCAATTTCCCATGCTTCTTCTTCCTGAAGTAGCTGTCACTTGGCACTGCTACAGCTATAACTGCTGCTATATTCTAGTCCTTGTCTACTACGATGATGCCTGGTTGGTTGGCTTGTACCTGTATGTCTATCTGAATCTGGAAGTCCCACAGGATTTCAGATTGCTTATTCTCCATGACTTTCTGTGGGATCTCCCAGCTGGACTTGGGAGTATCTAGTTCATACACCATACAGATGTTCCTATACACAATGCCAGTTACTTGTTTGTGCCATTCAGTGTATGCTGTTCCTGACTGCATCTTACACCATGCATTATGTGTTGGATAGCCTCCGAGGCCTTTCTGCATAGTCTGCACCTCATGGAAACCCTACTAAATGCAGCTTTCCTGCAATGGAATGCAAATTCTCCAACCTTCACACTTTTCCATATTTTGCAATATAGTACCAAATATAAAAAAGATTCCTAAATTTAGGGGAAATGTCATTTTAAGTTTATGGGAAAAAATTCATTGGAAATAAGGCCTACACGAGGAAGACATTTATGTAAGAAATAAAGGCAGGCAAACATGTGTATGAATGTTTCCATATATGAAAATGTGTCAAAATTCCACATCCATAATTTTTAAGTAAATCCATTCCTAGGTGGTAGGGGGAAAAAAAAAACAAATGTAAATGTCACAGGAAACAAAATAGAAGATTTCCAACATCAGATAGATTTTTGCCTTGATTTTTCCATTAAGCCAATGAATTTAAGTCTTGTAACAGCACAGTTGGGGAAAGGCTGCACTGTCAACCTACACTCTTTAACTCAAAGTGTCTTTTGCTTTCGTTTAAAGCAGAACTTCCTAGATCAGGCATTTTACCAAGGCTTTCTATTTCCCAGCTGCAACCTGGATGATGAAAATATGATGAAAAAGGGATGATGAAAATGTAACTGTCCTAACATGGGAAAATATATCCTGAACATGACCAAGATTTGGGTTTACCGAAACAGTTAATGTTTTCCCCAAAGGAACTGCTGGTGTAGCTAGTACCTGGAGCTCACTTTTGGAGATGCTTTTTACACAATCCTTTTTACACAATCCTTTTTTTCTCCTGATCATCATTAATGCTCTCGTGACATCTCGTCTGGATTACTGCAATGCTCTCTACATGGGGCTCCCCTTGAAGAGCACCCGGAGGCTCCAGTTGGTCCAGAATGCGGCTGCGCGGGTGATAGAGGGAGCCCCTCGTGGCTCCCATGTGACACCTCTCCTGTGCAGACTGCACTGGCTACCTGTGGCCTTTCAGGTGCGCTTCAAGGTTTTGGTAACTATCTTCAAAGCGCTCCATGGCATTGGGCCGGGATACTTACAGGACCGTCTACTGCCACCGATTGCCTCCCACCGACCCGTACGCTCTCACAGGGAGGGACTCCTCAGGGTGCCGTCAGCCAGGCAGTGCTGGCTGGCGACGCCCAGGGGAAGGGCCTTTTCTGTGGGGGCTCCCACCCTCTGGAACGAACTTCCCCCAGGACTTCGCCAACTTCCTGACCTTTGAATCTTTCGCCGCGAGCTTAAGACACATCTATTTATCTGCGCAGGACTGGACTAGAATTTTAAATTTTAAATTTGGTTTTAATTGGGGTTTTACTATTTTATTGTGGTTTTAATATTCGGCCGTATTTAATAAGTTTTTTAAATTGGGGTTTTAACTTGTATTTATATTTATGTTTTACTTGGCTGTAAACCGCCCTGAGTCCCTTGGGAGATAGGGCTGTATAAAAATATAATTAAATAAATAAATAAATAAATAAATGAGGTCATTTGTTCCTCAATTTCTGAATCTACAGAACAGATTGAGCTCAGAGGTCTCACAGTTGTCATGGTTAAAAGAACCCAGCAGGGGGAGGTGTTGGATTTTAATTTAATTTAATTTAAACCCTCAATTTAGATTTGGTTTTGGGATGACCCAAGAAAAAAAAAGATCTTTGAATGTATTGATGCATGCCGCAATATATGTGAATGTGTATGTGTGATACTGTGTTTTGGTGAATTGTGTGTAGCTGATAAAAGTTATGGGGCTTGATCTTGGAATGCAGATAGGGAGTAGTAACTGTAAATCAACGGGGGAGGGGGCAATCACATCAAAATATTTTGGGAATCACACCTACATTTGCAAAGGTTAAGAACTCTGACAGTTTGCCTGGATGGACACATCGGTCAGTTTTGTTCTCTCTTGCATGTGTTTCTATTCTCCTCCCTCCTCCTCCTTGCCTTTTTTTCCCTCTTGTCTTTTTCCTACCCTGTTTGGGAAGAATTTTGTAAGTTTGAGCAAGTACTTTTTTTTAAAAAAATGAACCAGATGAAACTCTTACCCATCTCAAGTCCACATGTGGCTTGCCCGCATGGAGACTGATCTGGCTTACGCTGTGTTTCAAATAGCTCCTCTGGTAACTCATTCAGTTAGATCCCAGCCTAGTTCGGTGACACTTCCACTAACGTTTAGACCAGAGGTCTCCAACCTTGGCAACTTTAAGCCAGGAGGACTTCAAAGCTGGCTGGGAAATTCTGAGAGTTGAAGTCCTCCTGGCTTAAAGTTGCCAAGGTTAGAGACCTCTGGTTTAGACCAGTGTTTCTCAATCTTGGCAATTTTAAGTTGCGTGGACTTCAGCTCCCAGAACTCCTGCTGACTGGGGAATTTTGTGAGTGGAGCTCCACACCTTAAAACTGCCAAAGTTGAGAAACATTAATTTAGATGAATGCTGTGATGCTCCTAGGCTGAAGATCTGCAAGTTCAAGGATGAAATCGCATTATAGAGAAAATATACATAGGATTGGGCTAGTGAGTATTCCCTATTTTGGTGCCATCCAGAGGATTTTGAACTATGACCTCCCTGAAATGAAGGCAAATCTATGTGTCCCAGGATAAGGTTGCAGGATCCAACCTGGCTTGTCAGTCACAGGAACCAAAGCCGTATTCTTCCAAGCTTTCAGGCTTGTGCTGGAGCCCATCCTCAGGAAACTTTTCTTTCTCCAGAATGTGCATTGAGCTGTTCTGTGTTGCATTTATATGATGCCTGGTTGTATGTGGCTTTTAATTGTTAATTAGAGTGTTGATGGCTGGCTATTAAGTTGTTTCCTCCCTTCCCAAGTCCCCCCTTATTATCAAAAATGATATGCATGATGAAATGTAGCAAGCTTTTAATATTTTTCCATTGTCCTTTTTCGCTTTGCTGGCTTTAGGCTTTCCTAGTTTATTGTCGCTTTTGTGCAATTGTCAAGATTGCTAATATTCCTTCTTGCCTGCCTGTCGGTTTAATATTATGCCAACTGGTTTGGATATCAGCAGGGGAACGAAGTATGTCAATGCTCAGGTGAATTAATACTAAGTTGTCACAGCAAATGTGCCATTACTATCCAGGCCTGGAAGTCAAATCCGAAAGACAAAAGGAATTAGCAGAAAGTAGAAAGTAAAGTAAACTGAGCTTCATGGTAAGAGCCACAGATTTTAAACCCACTACAAAGCGAATTCTTTCAGCAAGCCCTTGTTTAAGGGACTGAGAAACATCTGGGATTCTTCTAAGAAGCCCCAGTATTTGGGAGGGCATATAAAACATGTGCTGTGCTAAGCCGAAAACACATCCTCTTAGGGTGTCAGGTTTGTTCTACACTCCTTGCTTTCCCCAGAGCGTGCCAGCTACAACAGTAACATCTGCAGCTGCGGACAAGTTGCCTATTGGCAGCTGCTGAGTTCAGATGCCAGATCCATTAGTTATTTTTTCCAGCCAGGAACATCTGGGTTTCCTCTGACTGGTACCTGGGGCTACCACTGTCTACTGTGGTGGTCTTTGAACTAAATACTAGCTTGGAGGGTCTTTGGCTACCAAAAATATATACATACAGAAATGGACTGTCTTTCTTCCACCTGCACCTTCTCCTCACAAGAGGCAGGACAACCTACTGGCATTTCCCTGAAAGTTACATAGAGAAAAAAACATTTTGCTGTATGACTGCTGGTCCTTTCCTGGCCTCTGAGTTCTTTGGGAGCAAATTATTATTTCCAGAACAAAGTCTTGCTTGAATTTTTTATTTTAAAAATGGTCTTCCTTCTTTCTCTAGTTATTTGATTTATATTCCACCGAAAAGTTGCTTTGAAAAAATGATCAAGTAGTACAAAAATTTAATTTTGAGAAAAAAACAGTTGCAAAGAATAACACAAAATAACTGCAAATACCTGTTAAATGAAAAACAAAATCAAGTACTCTTGCAAGACAGGTTTGTCCCTGGCAAACCTTTAAAGTGAGTCCCACCCAAATCTCATTTATCTTCTTCATCCATTGGTTATCATGAACTAGTCTGCTAAATTCAGGACCAAAGTTAAGGAAGTATAATGATATCAGCCATGCTAATTTGCTGATATATTTACTTTTGTTGGATGGTGCACAATAGTTGATTAATTTTTGCAGTATGGAGAAGCATGGACTATGAGTATTGAAAAATTACTAGCCTGGAAATTAGAGGAAATTTTGGAGGCATTTCTCCTTTAAGACAGGGCAATATAAAGTGGTACTAATACTTCACATGATCTTGATTCTACCCTCTTTAGAATCTATTCTCTAACTAGAACCCTGAATTCTATTCTCTAACTAGAACCCTGAATCCTTGGCTATCAAAACAAGAGCCTTAGTAATGACAATCACATTGTAGAATCTCTTGCATATGTAGTGAGCTTGGATTCTACCAACATTATCTTGTACAGGTAGTCCTCAACTTATGACTACAATTGGGACTGCAACAAACATTGCTAAATATTGAGGTTGTTAAGTGAGCCATGCCTGATTTTGCAACCTTTTTGCCATGATTGTTAAGCAGATTTGACTTCTCCTGTTGACTTTGCTTTTCAGAAGCTTTCCGGGAAATGGTAATCGTATGACCCCCAAGATGCCACAATCATGTTGAATGCATGCTGGTTGCCAAGTGCCTGAATTTGATCGCATGATGATGCAATGTTTGTAAGCAAGGATGGGATTCAAAAATTTTAGCAACTGGTTCTTGTAATGTATTTGAATATTTGGAGGGAAATTTGGGCAGCAAAATACACGTTCCTGATTGGCTGGTGCCTCAGCCAAAATACCATATAAAGAGAGAGGTTTGCCTGGTGTTTTTGCTGGGTTCTCACAATAAACCAAAGAGCTGTTGTCATTCACGTGGTCTCCTGTCTCATCATTGCCCAGACTTAACATTGGCGACGAGGATGGGATATTGAGGACAGTGAGACCTGGAAAGAGCTGAAGGAACAAAACTTAGTTTCAAACCCAGCCAGTTGTTGAGGGCGGCCACGTAGCGATGTCTAGCTATACCCCGCCAGCGCCATTCGACCCAGCCAAAGAGAAATGGGGGTCATACATGGCTCGCTTCGAATGTTTTCTCGAGGCAAACGAACTGCAAGGAGTGTCGGATAATCGAAAGCGTGCATACTTCCTGAGCCACTGCGGACCAGAAGTCTTCGATACCGCCGAATCGCTGTCGGAACCAATGCTGGTCCAGTCGGTACCGTGGCCCGTGCTCCAGACAACGCTCCGAGCGCACTGCACCCCGGTACCATCAAAGTTCGTGCAAAGGTTTGAACTGAGGGAAAGAGTTCAACGCGAGGGCGAATCGATCAGCGTGTATATGGCCGACTTGAGGAAAGCGGCGACCCACTGTGAGTACAGGGACTTGGAGGACACCCTACTCGAACAACTCATTTGTGGGGTCAGGGACATACGACTGCAGAGGCAGCTACTCTCAAAGAGCAACCTGACCCTCACGATAGCCCTCGATGAGGCCAGGGCACACGAGATGTCCACCAAAGTGGCGGAGACTTTGCAAAAGCCGAACACGCTGAACTCCGCAGTGAAAGCGACACCAGTCCACAGCGAGGAGATCCAGACAGAATGGGAAGGCGAAGACGAGGAAGAAGTATTCCAAACCGGGAGACCGGAGAGAAGCGACCGTGATGAATGCGTGAGTTGCAGGGGCAAACACAAACGACAGAACTGCTGTTTTAAAGATGCCATTTGCCGAAGGTGTGAAAAGAAAGGACACCTAGCTCAAGTTTGCCGAGCCACCCAACCATGCCGCCAAAAATTCAGGACTGAATTCAAACTGGCCAATCAGCAAAGCTCCAGTTCCGTGAGATGGCCAGTGATTGGGCAATTCAAAAAAGGCGCGAAGTCAAACCACACAACTGTACGAGTGGGCCACGCATCAACACGACTGGAGAAGAAGATATTTACCAGAACCTACATAGAAGGAGTATCGTGTAAAATGGAGGTGGACACCGGATCGTCAATTACGATCATGTCCTGGGACACGATTACCAAAAATCTACCAAAAGTCGCAGAGCGCCAACTGCAGCCACAGAAACTGAGAGTACAGGACTACCAGGGAAACCGATCCCTGTTCGAGGCACCACAACGGTTCGAGTGAGATATGGACGGTTCAACAAATCCCTACCGATCACCATAGTCAATGGAAACCTGCCCAGCTTACTGGGTCTCGATTGGTTCCGGGCCCTGGGAATGGGCCTCACCGGAGTTCACGGCGTCATCGGTGACCTAAAGGAGGAGCTGTTGCAAGAGTTTGAGGACGTTTTCCAGGACAGCCTGGGCAAGTATGTGGGGTCTCCCATCTCGTTTAATTTAGACCCCCAGGTAGCCCCGATCAGACTGAAGGCGAGGAGGGTCCCGTTTGCCCTAAAGCCCAAAATTGATAAAGAGCTAGACAAGCTAGTAAACCAGGGCATATTGGTTCCCGTTGACCACGCAAAGTGGGAAACACCAATAGTGACCCCAGTCAAGCCAGACGGATCTGTCCGTATCTGTGCTGATTATAAGGCTATGCTTAACAAAGCACTGCAAAAGAGTGCTTACCCAGTCCCCATCGTGCAACATCTGCTGCACTCGCTAGGACTGGGACGAGTTTTTGCCAAACTTGATTTAGCACAGGCTTATCAACAGCTACCTGTTGACAGCGAAACAGCCGAAGCACAAACAATTGTCACACATAGAGGCGCTTTTAAATGTACCCGACTACAATTCAGAGTTAGTGTAGCACCTGGCTTATTTCAAAACCTAATGGAGCAGCTCTTGCAAGGTCTACCTGGAGTAGTCCCCTATTTTGACGATGTATTGGTATCAGCCAAAGACTTAGGGGAACTAAGAGACAAATTGCGAAGGGTTCTGGAAATTTTTAAAACTGCAGGACTTAAGGTGAAACTTAACAAATGCCAAATTGGAATAGAATCTGTAGAATTTTTGGGATATTGAATAGATAAGGAAGGCATCCATCCTACTGAAAGCAAGGTGTGAGTAATAAGGAAGGCTCCACCCCCAAAAAACAAAGCAGAGTTACAAGCATTTTTGGGACTGTTAAACTTCTATGTGGTTTTTTAAAAAAATAAGGCAACTGTGGTTGAACCACTTCACAAGCTACTAGCAAAAAACTCTGTGTGGACTTGGGGCAGGAATGAGGCAAAAGCATTTGAAGCGGTTAAGAAGCTATTGTCTAGCGACAGCATTCTAATTCAGTATAATGGAACCTTGCCCCTAGTATTGGTATGCGACGCGTCATCCTATGGAGTAGGGGCAGTCCTCAGCCACAAGTTACTGAACGGAACTGAAGTCCCAATTGCTTATTTTTCCTGCACGTTATCAACAACAGAAAGAAATTATAGTCAATTAGATAGGGAAGCATTAGCCATAGTCTCGGGCGTGAAAAAATTTCACGAATATTTGTTTGGGAGGCAGTTTGAAATCATCACGGACCATAGACCACTATTGGGACTCTTGGCGGGGGACCGTCCGACACCAGTTGCATTGTCTCCCAGACTGACCTGTTGGACTATCTTCCTGGCAGCATACTCGTACCAGCTGTCTCACCGACCGGGCAAAGACTTGGGACATGCGGACGCTTTAAGTAGATGTCCTTTGCCAGATACAATTGAAGACCCAACCCCGGGAATACCAATTTTATTAATTGACTCTCTGGACTCTGGCCCTGTAACTTCTGCCGAAGTGGCTAAGGCATCTTATAGAGATATTATTGTCCGTACAGTAATCGGCTGGGTGCAGAGGGCTTGGCCCGTTGCACCGGGAGAAAAGTTTAAAGAGTTTACAAAAAAGTGTTTGGAACTGTCTGTACAAGGGGGTTGTTTGTTATGGGGGGATAGAGTGGTTATTCCGTTGCAGTTACGTGGGCATGTTTTAGAATTGTTACATGTGGGACATCCCGGAATTGTCAGAATGAAAAGTCTAGCAAGGAGCTATGTCTGGTGGCCACAGATGGACAAAAACATTAGCAACCAGGTAGGGAAATGCCAAGCCTGCCAGGAATCGAGACCGTTACCCCCTACAGCCCCAGTAAGGGAGTGGGAAAAGCCCCAGGGACCTTGCTCAAGAATCCACATAGATTTTGCAGGACCTTTTCACGGACAAACATTCTTGATTGTTGTAGATGCCTACTCGAAGTGGTTGGAGATAATTTTAATGAAAATCACAACAGCAGAAGCCATAATTAGAGTATTACGGCGACTCTTTGTGACACACGGGCTGCCAGACACCCTAGTGTCAGATAATGGACCGCAATTCACGGCCATTCAATTCGAGGGGTACTTGGCCGAAGTGGGCATCCACCATGCCCTCTCGGTGCCTTTCCACCCGGCTACGAATGGCCTTGCAGAGCGTTTTGTACGCAATGCCAAGGAGGCACTGTCAAGAATTAGCCCAGGGGATTGGCAAACCAAAACTGACACCTTCCTGGCAGCGCAACATGGGACACCTTGTGTAGCCACAGGCCGCACCCCAGCGGAGCTATTAATGGGTAGGAGGCTCCGGTGCCCCTTAGACAGACTTAATCCGACATACTCTCCTGATGGGTACCAAGCCACAAGGGACAAAACCAGACAAATGGTCTCAGGCGACCTTGTGTGGGCACACAACTACAGTGAGGGTCCCTCATGGTTAGGGGTAAGATTGTAGGGGTGACAGGCCCCAAATCATACTTAGTGGACATGGGGGATGGCAGAGTTTGGAAACGCCATATAGATCAATTACGAAAAAGAATGCAAACAAATCTAGAAACCAAACAACCAGACCCTGACTACCAAACATTTGAACCAACAGCTAGCTCAGACCCGAGGCAATCGGAGGACTTATCTGAGAATGAAGAAGTCCAGTGACGCCACACGATTCCTCCAGAAAACAGCAGGTGTGACTCTGCCAATAATCCAGGGCCGGAGGGCCAAAGGGAGGAGCTGGGAGAAACAGATAGTCCCTCCGACCAGCTCGACTCCCCTCCAGTGAATGATTTGCGCAGGTCAGAAAGAGTTAGGAGACTCCCTGTCTACCTGCGTGACTACGTGTGCAAATAACATGCAAATATTATGTAAAAAGGGGACTAAGTGTTTTCTGGGAGGGGAGGAGTGTAATGTATTTGAATATTTGGAGGGAAATTTGGGCGGAAAATACACGTTCCTGATTGGCTGGTGCCTCAGCCAAAATACTATATAAAGAGAGAGGTTTGCCTGGTGTTTTTGCTGGGTTCTCACAATAAACCAAAGAGCTGTTGTCATTCACGTGGTCTCCTGTCTCATCATTGCCCAGACTTAACAGTTCTCTGCCAGGTTGCTGGGGTGTGTGGCCATGGAGGGCATGGCCTACTTGGCCTCCTGCACCACAGCAGGGGGGGGCCGTATTCACCCTCCACAAGCTCTGGAAGTTTTCCTCGAGCCTCTGGGAGGGCGAAAACAGCCTCCCCTGGGCTCTGGTGGCCCTCCCGAGGCTGGAAACGGGCCCATTTCTGGACTTCTGGAACTTCTGGGAGGCCCGTTTCTCACCCTCCCAGAGCCTCCACATGGGCCCTGTACTTACCTAGCATCCAAAACAGGCCGTGTGGAGACTCCTGGGCGGGGCGAGGTGGGATGGGTGGGACCAGCCAGTCCTTGCAACTACCGGTTCGGTGAACCAGATGTAAAATTAGCATCCGATTTGCCCAAACCAGTCTGAACCAGCTGAATCCCACCCCGGTTGTAAGCATGAGGACCTGTCAAAATTCATTATATGCCATTGTAAACTTCATTTAATGATATTCGGTCATTAAATAAATGGTTGTAAGTGGAGGACTACCTTCCCTTCCATCACTGCCACTTGCTCACCAAATTTGGAGGTGACACTAAACTGGCAGGAATAGCCAATATCACAGAAGATAGGCTCAAGATCCAGATGGATCTCAACATACTTAAACACTGGCCTTATCTTAAAAAAAGGATATTCAATGTAGAGAGAAGTAAGTTTTTACACTTAGGCAAGAAACCAAATGTACAGGTACAGATGAGGTGAAACCTGGCTCAATAGCAGGGATCTTAAGAGTCCTAGTGGACAATCACTTAAATATGAGCCAGCAGTGTGCAGCAGCCACAAAAACCAATACAGTCCTAGGTTGCAATAACAGAGGGATAGAACCAAGATGATGTGAAGTATTAGTACTGCCTTATACAGTATCACCCTCTCTTAAAGGAGAACTTTACTGAAATGCAAAGATGGTCCCTGAGAATACTGGACATCAATTACAGGTAAGAAAAGGGTGAAGCGTGAAGTGAGGAGAAAACTACAACAGTTACTTTAAATTTGACAGTGAGTCTAAAAGGCTGCTTTGGGCTGTGGATTTGGATGAAGGCCTGCATATTTACATATTCATATCCACGCCTACTAAAACTTCTCACATTAAAAAGCTCCAAATCAGTTTGTAATAATTATAAAATCGCATTGCACTTTTTATTGACTTTGTTATCTAGCAATTTTTAAAAAAATAAAATGTGTTTTTTTTAAAAATCAAATATTAGTAGATGTTAACATATGTTCAATTAAAAAAATTAAGTGTTTGTGAAAGATACCTAAAAAAATTCAGAGTTGAAGACATCGTTGGCCGGCGGAGAGGCCATTTCACAGGTCTGGTGCTGTCCCAAATAAACCCTCCTAGGTTTTATCTGAGACAGGTAAGCTATGTCCCAATGGAGACAGGAAAGCTTTGCCGCAATCCTATGGGCCATGTCACAATCCTACTGAACCTTTGACTTGTGCTCCTGTGTCATTTGTGTCCTCAGCCAGCAAAGAGGAATTCTGGGAGTTGAAGTCCACAAGTAATAATAATAATAATAATAATAATAATCATAATCATAATAATAATAATAATAATAATAATATATCAGAGTTGGAAGGGACCTTGGAGGTCTTCTAGTCCAACCCCCTGCCCAGGCAGGAAACCCTACACCAACCCTTCAGACAAATGGCTATCCAACATTTTCTTAAAAATTTCCAGTGTTGGAGCATTTACAACTTCTGCAGGCAAGTCGTTCCACTGATTAATTGTTCTAACTGTCAGGAAATTTCTCCTTAGTTCTAGGTTGCTTCTAGATAAAGTTGCCAAGGTTGGAGATCCCTGCTTTAAGTGGCCCTTTCATGGGGAAGCTGTCCTGGCCCAGGTGGATTGCTGCTATCTTCTCAGCTTTGGTGAGATAATTTTCATGAATAATTATATAGTAAGTGTAAGACTCAGAGGTGGTATTCAGCCGGTTCTGACCAGTTCACATGAAACGGTAGTGGAAATCGCAGTCCGCCCACTCATCTCGGCTCTATGCCGTCCTATTTAGGCACGTTTTTGAGGCTGGATGCATGCGCGGAAGACCGGGTGCATGCATAGAAGGCAGGCACACATGCAAACTGGGCTCACCACATATGAAGCGAACGTGTGCACGCAGGGTGAATGCAAGGTAGCAACATAACGTGAAAACCACCGCTGGTAAGACTGCGTGTGCGTGCGTGCGTGTCTGTGTGTATGCACACATGCATCCTTTATATTTTTATTTTACTGGAAGTACACTTTTTTAGTTTGGGGGAATGAGTAAATAAGCCACCTATTTATTTATTTATTTATTTATTTATTTGCATTTATATCCCGCCCTTCTCCGAAGACTCAGGGTGGCTTACACTATGTCAAGCAATAGTCTTCATCCATTTGTATATTATATACAAAGTCAACTTATTGCCCCCAACAATCTGGGTCCTCATTTTACCTACCTTATAAAGGATGGAAGGCTGAGTCAACCTTGGGCCTGGTGGGACTTGAACCTGCAATAATTGCAAGCAGCTGTGTTAATAACAGACTATCTTAGCAGTCTGAGCCACCAGAGGCCCTATTCTTAGTCTAAGCAGGCATTTTTAGAGTTGTTCAGATGGCCACCTGCAGATTTTAAAAATGTGTTTGCTTTAAAAATTTAAACTAATTCCCTGCCTCTCTCTTATTCTCACAGACAAATACTGAGCTAATAGACATACTCTGTTTAAAGAGACTTAAATCAACCTCATATTTAATATTGTAGATATGATTATAAATAATATAAATTAATTTATATAATTGTATAAATAAATATTGTACATCTTTTTAGAGATGTTAAAATTAAGGCAATTAAACTCTAGACTATATGCCTTGTATATGTAGTCCTCTCTCAGTATGGGTATCAAATGTAAAATATGCCTTTTTTTTTCTCAGTATGAGCACCAGATATAAGATATAACTTCCACTGGGTGAAGTTTCTAGGAGTATAACTGATTCTTCATTTCATAAACCATCTTCTTCTTCTTCTGAAACCCGGAAGCTTCCACCCTAACACTGCTTGCTTCTGGTCACAGTCAGGAAAGCAGGTGGCATTATGATGAAAGTCAGGTGTCACATCATACTTGTGTGCTGAGGTGCTATTTCCCATTTCTTAGCCTTAGATCAGAGGTAAAATGCTCCTGGTTCGGACCGGATCGCGCGATCCGGTAGCGATGGGGGCGGGTAGTTCAGAAAACTGGTAGCAAAAATCCCTGCACCCCCACCGCCCACGCCTCACTGTTCCTCTTCTCTGTCCCTGAAGCTGTCGGTGGTGATATAGCTGCAAACGGCCTTAAATGACTTCCACAGCGCTTCAAAGGGCTGCACTACAGCTGATCAGCGCTGTAGGTGGCTAGTAGACCAGTGCCTCTATTTTTAAAGAAGATAGATCGGTGTGCTCCCAAGTTTTGTATACTTTATTATTTTTATTATTTATTATTATTGTCCATGCCCATTCAGTCACCTGACCACCAAGCCATGCCCACAAATTAAGCCACGCCCACAGAACCGGTAGATTTTTAGATTTCACCCCTGCCTTAGCTAGAAAAGATAACCAAATTCACATCACCCGTACTCAATCATGTCAGGCTTGGTTTCTATATGTACGCTGATCACTATCATAATCTCTGAACTGCAAAGGGTATTAAGGTATTTATACAATGGAGTAAGTGTGCACAAACATAGATGCTTATATATACACACAAGACTCTCACATGCGTCTTTCCCCTTTTCTTGTGACAGATCTGCTTTCACCCATATTTAGATTTTCTCTTTCCACCAAGTTTAGATTAACTGCTCCATGCAACTGAGTGAGGGCTATTTCCCAATGTGATCTTAATCTGATTAAATAATTAATTGATGGATGAATTAATTGATCTGATTTTAAGAAGAGAGTGGACAGTTTAGTGGTGGGATTCAGCCAGTTCGCACCACTTCGGGAGAACCGGTTGTTAACTTTCTGAGCAGTTTGACAAACTGGTTGTTGGAATAAATCATTAGGGCAGAGAACCGGTTGTTAACTTTCTGAGCAGTTTGACAAACTGGTTGTTGGAATAAATCATTAGGGCAGAGAACCGGTTGTTAAATTACTTGAATCCCACCACTGGGACAGTTACTTGTCTGAAATGATATAGGGTTTGCCGCTTGAGCAGGGGTTTGGACTAGAAGACCTCGAAGGTCCCTTCCAGCTCTATTCTGATTGATTGATTGATTGATCTCAGCCTCTCATTCTCTGCTTTCTGCTTGTTTCTATATTTATGGCTTTCTTAGACTCTCAAAGAAATGGTTCTGCAATGCTTATCTGGACTAGTTTAAATGAAAAAATGTTTAATAGGTGCTCAGACATCCTATTGCAAGCTGCAATGGTACCAATATGACAATGTAAACATTGCAATATCAACACACAAATGATGCAATTAGATAATTGTGTCCTGGGAAAGGAGAACTTGTGAGAAAGAAGCACAAAATAAGCCTGGTATGAATCTGTTTGCTATGGGGAATAGGTTGGCAGAGAGAAACTGGGCAGACTTTCAACATTTTTCCCTACCACAATAAAGTAGCATTCCTTACTGTTTCCTGACCTGATATTAGAGTAGTTTACAGCTTGTAACAAAATGCCTTATGCCACCAGACTCGAAATTTTGGGCTTAGACAACTTAGAATTTCGCTGTCTTCGGTCGTCTGCTACAATGTCCTACCAGCCAATGAATACTTCAGCTTCAACCAAAACAATACAAGAGCACACAATAATACAAACTCATGGTAAATCGATCCAAACTAGACTGCATAAAATACAACTTCAGTAACAGAGTTGTCAATGCCTGGAATGCACTACCTCTCTCTGTGATTTCTTCCCCAAATCCCCAAAACTTTAACCTTAGACTGTCTACTGTAGACCTCACCCCATTCCTAAGAGGTTTGTAAGGGGCATGCATAAGCGCACCAGCATGCCTACCATCCCTGTCCTAATGTTTTCTTTTATTCATATCATTTACATGCATTTATAATTATGTTTACACTTGTATCTGTCCTAAAATACATGCTTGATGAATTAAATAAATAAAAATAAAATAAATTCTATACCAAACCCCATAACTAAACCCCTTTCTGAAATTCCAGATGTTCAGCAGCAATAACCAGAGTCTGCACAAATGTGGATGTCTCTAGATGGCAGCCAAATATGCAGAAGAACATCTGTCTAGAACAGTGGTTCTCAACCTTTATAGTGCTGCGACCCCTTTAATACAATTCCCCATGATGTGGCGACCCCTTTAATACAATTCCCCACGACGTGGTGACCCCCAACCGTAAAATTATTTTTGTTTTGAATTTATCGCGCCTGAAGCCATATTGGCTAGCGATTTGAACTGCTTGCAATTGCCTTGAGGACGGAGGCATTAAAGTGGAGACTCCTCCCCTATTAAGTTTATCACTCCTGAAGCCAGATTAGGCTAGCGATTGGGAGTGATTGCAGCTGGCTTGAGAGGGAGACATCAGATCAAAGATTTCTCTCTTTTTTAATTGATCATGCCTGAAGCCGAATTCAGCTAGAGATTTGAAGAGCCTGCAGCTGGCTTGTGAAGTCAACCATTGGAGCACAATTCTTCATACTTCCCATATTTCTGATGGTCTTAGGTGACCCCTGGCAAATCGTCATTCGACCTCCAATGGGGTCCCGACCCACAGGTTGAGAACCGCTGGTCTAGAAGGAAAGGCCCAGAGAAACATGGTAGCAGTCTTCTAATACTTGAAGGGCTGTCACAGGGGTGTGGATCCTCCAAAGAATCCAAGGTTAGGACAAGAATGAGAGATTTGACAGATAGAACCCAAACTCAAATTAAGGAGGAATGTCCTGATTGTGCTCCATCACTGGAGATTTTCAAGCAAAGGTTGGGTAGCTGTTTGCCTGGGATAATCAGAGGATTCCTCATCTAGATCGAGGCTTCAACTGAGGGATCTCCAACATCTCTTCTAGTCCTATTATTCTATGAGAAACTTCTTTGCTCTGCTCAGTAGGCAATATAGTCCAGGGTTGTTTTTTGAAGCTCAATAGGTGTGTGATACAATGGAAAAGAAAAAAGAAAAAAACCCCAGTGGAATGGGTAATCACAGCATTGTGCAATGCCAACCAGAGAAGACTTTATCTGCATTGGTTTCTGTTAGATGATGGTGAACTTTCAGCAAAAGGAACCATGAGTCATGAGCTTTAAAATGGGACATGTTAAAGTTGTGGTTCCAGGTATATAATAAGGGTATTCTAGTGGGGCAGCCTAATTTCTTGACAGCTTTGGGGTAAGCAGGAAGCATAGAAAAGCAACTGTACAGATGTGGCCTAAGTTTCCACAGTTGAAGGGCTACGTTCAGATTGATTGATGTCGGCCTTTTGGATAGGCAGAGCAGGACACAGATTTCACTGGAAGAATTGAACTATGCTCTCAACCCAATAGATAGACCAGATCAAGGAATCATTGGAAGGCTAAAATTAGAGATTGGCTATGACAACAGAATCTTGCCGTCTGAATGTGTTCCACCCCCTTCTTATATTCCAGTAAATCAAGGTGGTGTCTGCCTCAGCCTTTTCCAAATGTTAATTCATTTCTCTAGACTTAAAAGGGCATCAGCCCCTTTGACCAAGGTAATGGTTCTTGCATATTTCGTTCAAGGTCATCTACCTTCCTCTCTGTGCCATCTTTATTGAGATAGACTATAATAGTAAAATGTTGCAAGTCTGATTGTGCTTTACTTTTTCCTCCCTCTTATATAACTCTCTCTGCTTACAAAATAGTCCTTGTCCCAAAGGTCACCTCTCTCATTATCTATAGATGCCACCTTGTAAGCAGAGTGAGATTTGAATTTGATCCCAATTCAACTCCACTAAGGATCTCCCTAACCCAACATTGCAACCGTTTGATAGGAAGCAAACATATTTATAAGGTCTTTCAATGCTTACCTCTGCTGTTTAAATTTATTTCTCCTGTCAGATCCCACAGCATCTGGGGTGGGGGGAATGTTTAAAGTATAGGCTTTAACTGGAAGTAGACCATTAAAACACAGCTTTGTCCTCGGGTGGAAAATGAATCTGGAAGCCACATGTTTTCCCCTCTGCCAGAGGAAAGAATTGGATAAAAGATGTCACACTTGAAAAATCCAAAGTCTAGAAATACACAGACCACATGAGGCATCTTTCAAAAAAGAACATGGCTCAGAATATGGCTTCCGGCATCAGCTGTGTTTTGAACCCACTGATTAGGAAACAAACATCTGTGCGAATGAGAGAAAAACAGATGACCTAGACTATGATGACCTGAAACCTGTTTCAGGAAATCAAGCAGAAAAATGATGTCTTTAAAAGTCTTGCAATGTAATGCATAAGAGCAATTGGTAGTATCTTCCAGATATTTTGAGTACATTTTCAGAATTCTCTGCCAGTGACTCTGCTGACTACTATTGGTGAGAGTCAAAGTTCAATGTAGTGTGATGGCACCTGGCTGCAAAACCACAATTTCCAGTATCCTTTACCATTTAGCCCTGAGTGGAATTGATTGGTGCTGTAGTTCAACAATCTCTAAGCCATATAAAGGTAAAGGTTTCCCCACACGTGTGCTAGTCATTTCCGGCTCTAGGGGCAGTGCTCATCTCTGTTTCAAAGCCGAAGAGCCAGCACTGTCCAAAGACGTCTCCGTGGTCATGTGGCTGGCATGACTAAACACTAAAGGCGCACAGAGCGCTGTTACCTTCCCACCAAAGTGGTCCCTATTTTTCTACTTGCATTTTTTCTGAGCTTTTGAACTACTAGGTTGGCAGAAACTGGGGCAAGTAACAGGAGCTCACTCCATTACACGGAGCTAGGGATTCGAACTGCTGAACTGCTGACCTTCAAATTGACAAACTCAGCATCTTAGCCATTGAGGCACTGAGTCCCCCAAAGCCATATAGTTTATCACAAATGCTGTGAGGGGGGGATTGAGTCACCAAAAGGTGTCCATTTTGATTTTCTCCCAACTTGTAACTTCATGGAAGAGAAAGAATGTTTCATTGGACTGAAAGAGTATTAGTCTACCAGTTACCTGGCAAACAAACAAAAGATTATATCTGTCTGGAGAGACTTCTTCAGATCCTGCTGTAGATTAGGTATCACTTTAGCAATTAAATATGCCTTATATGCCCCAAATCGGAAGTAAAGTCTGCTCTCAGAAAAATATATCACAGAGAAAGGATGTGAAGTAAGATTGACACTCATGTGGTGATGGCTAGATTAAATTATTTACAGGCCTCAGGTCATTCATTTAGATCAGCCTCCAGGAAAGATCCATAGATAAATATTTGCATTTGAGAGACTGTACTGGCTCTGTAATTTATAATTTAAAAATTGGTGTGCGTCTAAAACTTTTTATTAGACTCTTGGGGGCTTCATTGACCTTAGGCAGTGTGCTCATTGTAACCAATGGATAATCCAGCCCTCCAGTGGATGCGGCTGGTGACCTCACCACTAAAAGGATTTCATTATTCACAACGGTGGCGCAATTCTGGTTAAAGCTCTGGAAGAGTAGGAAGAGGTCTTGGGCCAAGTCCTTCATCACTTGCCTGCAATGCAGCTTCCTTCCTGCTTAGTCTAAATGAGTTTCCCATGGCAGATCAAGGGAAAATATGCCGTTCTGACAAACAAAATAGATAAGCAGATGTGTAACAATATACCCAGGTGGACTCTGACTCTTTGGAGAGAGAGCCCAGAAAGTTCTGCAGCTTCTCTACTGCTTTAAGTGAAACTTCAGATTCTGGAGAGAACCCTGGGACAAAGGTGAATAGCTGAAGCTATCTTAGGGCTGCCTCTAAGGTAAACCCATATATAGCTGCAATATCAGTTACCCGTGTGACTATACTGCTTATGGTAAAATGGGCCATCTGTATAATTACTAGCAATAACACTGGATCCAGATTAAGATCTCTACATTGTTATTCATGGAAGCTAAATTAAAGCCCAAAATCATGCCTCTGAATAATCTCAATTTTTCCAGGTTTCTGCCCAAAATTGAGCCTCTTTAACATCTTAAACTTTCCCAAGTGGGTGCACTCCAACTATGTTGGACTTCAGTCTTCATACTCCCCAGTCCTATATTGCTGCTAATGAGTGAAAGACTAGCCATCCCATATAGAAATCTTCATTAATTTTATTTTCTCTCTCTTTTGAATAATCCTTGAGAACTTCATTGTATAGATGTGGTTGGAATGGAATGGTTGGAATGGAATGGAAGGGAAGGGAAGGGAAGGGAAGGGACCTTGGAGGGCTTCTAGCCCAGCTTCAAGCAGGAGAACCTATACTATTTCAGATAAGTGACTGTCTAGACTCTTCTTAAAAACATCCAGTGATGGAGCGTCCACAATTTCTGTAGGCAAGCTGTTCCACTGGTTAATTGTCCTCACTGTTAGGAAGTTTCTACTTAATTCCACGTTGCTTCTCTCTTTGATTAGTTTCCAATCATTGTTTCTTGTCCTGCCCTCTGGTGCTTGGTGGGCGTGGCTTGGTGGGCATGGCAGGGGAAGGATACTGCAAAATCCCCATTCCCTCCCCACTCCTGGGGCCAACCAGAGGTGGTAATTGCCGGTTCTGTGAACTACTCAAAATTCCCACTACCGGTGCTCTGAACTACTGAAAATTTCCATTACCGGTTCTCCAGAACCTGTCAGAACCTGCTGGACTTCACCTCTGATTTTAACCATTTATCTGTCAAATCCTAACCAATCAATTAAATTACCTCTCACAACTGTCTTCCATATTTTGGATTGTTCCTTTCCACAATCTAGTATTATACTAATGTATTTACCTTCCAGTTTCTCCTGGGCCCTCCAAAATTTCTTTAAAAACGTTTCTTACACTATTTGCTAGTCTTCTGCTTTTGGTGGTTGTTGTTGATGTTGGGTTTTTTCCCCAACACTGAGAAAGTACAAATGGGCCCCAATTACCAGAATTCAGATTATTTTATGACTTTTGAAGAGCACTGCTACGTCTTGTGCTCAGAAATAATTTCCACTGAGGCATTCAATGGAAATTACACTTGGGTAAATAAGGATAATGGGAGAAGGTAATTGCCAAGTCATGGACCTGAAGTTTCCAGTAGATGCTACCCAGGCTATTAGAGCTGAAAGGGCCTTTTTCTGGAACCAATAAACTGACCAGAGTTGGGGAGGTGAAACTGGGAAGGAATAAAGTGTTCCCACTCTAAACTTTGGAGTTCTCCCTGAATCATTTCCCCATATTGCGTTATATAGAAAAAGGCATAATCCAAGTTTATGAGTATAAGTTGGAGGACACATTAGTATCTTTCCTCTTCCTGTCCACTCAGTGGTGAAATTCAATTTTTTTTACTACCGATTCTGTGGGCGTGGCTTGGTGGGCGCGGCTTGGTAGACATGGCAGGGAAAGAATACTGCAAAACCTCCACTCCTGGGGAAAGGATATTGCAGAATCTCCATTCCCACCCCACTCTGGGGCCAGCCAGAGGTGGTATTTGCCGGTTCTCCGAACTGCTCAAAATTTCCGCTACCAGTTCTCCAGAATCTGTCAGAACCTGCTGGATTTCACCCCTGTGTCCACTGCATGTTGAGTGTGTGTGTGTGTGTGTGTGTGTGTGTGTGTGTGTGGTCTGTTACTATTAATCCAGCCAAAATTTTAGCTTGACACAAGAAATTCAGGTTACATCATCTCCAAAAGAAACAGTCATTTCTGTTAAACCAATTTTGGGAGGAGATGGTGGAAAAGGAGATGGGATAGCCTGAATATAAATAAAACAGACAAGGTAGGAGAAACCTGAGGGTGTAGGAAATGCCATCCAGCTTTGATCTGCATATTAAAAAAGCTGTTTTTTTGCGGACTTAATAACTTGGAAAGACAGAGAAAGATATGCTAGAATTGAGCCCAAATATAAGTTGATTTCTCTAACACAACTTAACTTCTCATCTTTCATCTCAAATATCTGCATTTGAATTCATCCAGGTTTTGCATCAAATTCTTGAACAGCTGCTGAAGTTATTATGCAAGGAAAGCAGGAAAAGTTTGGAGAAAAGCAAATATTTTATCATACCTATAGTAAAGGAAGCAAAGGATCCAAGATGGTTTCATGAAAAAAGTCTACATTTGTTTACATTTAATGAACTCATTCTTTATGGCCACGTGACCTCTATTGCTATGTGAACATGATGGAAGGAGGGAAGGAAATCTGTTTTAAGCGAAGTAACCACTCTCCCATTTTTGTGCATGATTGCATGCTGGAAATTGCAATTTATTTATGCATTAGAATAATTTATAATAATTTCCCAGCTGTCTTTCCATAAGGCAATAAATAAAAACTAAAACAAACAGCTTTTTTGTTAAAAAAATCCATCCATCTAGAATAAAGTTAGAATAAAACAGCAGACTAATTATCCAGCCAATCTGAAAGCCAAACAAAAAAGTGAGCTTGACAATCCAAAGAGCCTGACAGGTTTTTGCTAAAAAGAAAGAGTGTAACACCTGTCACAATGTGAACTGCTGTAACTGATTATTTTTTAAGTAGGCATGGAACCAACTTCTTCCAGCTCCCGGCATTCTGAAAGTGAAATGGGACAACTTACCGCAGCCAACTCACTGTGAGACAACTCACCACAAGATAGTTGTGATGAGTTGGCTGCGGCAAATTGGCCACAGTGAATTGTCATAGACCCGTGATGGTGAACCTATGGCAAGTGTGCCACAGGTGGCACACAGAGCCCTCTCTGCAGGCATGCAAGCCGTCGCCCCAGCTCAGCTCCACCACACATGCACCTCCCGCTGGTCGGATCATTTTCAAGTCTCTGCCACGCATGCACGGGGTGTTGTGTGTGCATGCACAGGAGTTGCGCGTGCATCAGTGGTGGGTTGCTCCTGGTTCGGTCTGGTTCTATGGAACCAGTAGTAAATCTGGTGGGAGGCTCCGCCCACCCACCATGCTGTCATCATGGGTGATCTGCGTGTGTGCGTGAGCAATCCCATTGCGAACCAGTAGTAAAGGTAAGTGGAATCCACCCCTGACGTACATATGGGGGGGGGGGCGTCATACACCTGGGTCATGCATGTATGTGCAGGGTGTCTATACATAAAAACAGTTAATCAATGAATCTTAACTTTTTGTCCTTTCAGATCCTTGAATGGTATGCTCATCACCGTTGCAACTGAATCCATTGACCTTGCCGCTGGTCATCCTTTTTCCTTCCTTCCACCTTTCATCTTTCCTACTTTTTTTTTTTTTTGTTTACATTTATACCCCGCCCTTCTCCGAAGACTCAGGGCGGCTTACAATGTATAAGCCTTTTCCAGAGTTGGGTTTTCAACATGATGTATCTAAAGTAGAAAAATTTGAGCCTGGTCACTTGTGCCTTGAATGAGATTTGTTTAATGGTCCATTGGTTTGGTTGGTTGGTTTTGCACGACATTTTCAGGAGTCTTCTTCAACACCAAAGTTTAAAACCATGAATAGTTTTCCTACCCTGCTTTTTCAAAGTCCATCGTTTGCTTTTACAGGGAGTCCTGTGGTCTGTATAATCCTATACAGCACATAATAAAATTTAATATCTTTTCCACGATCTTCATGGTTGCATTATTAAATGCTGATCTGTAATATACCTACTGCTTATTCTTACTAAAAAGTAAATGTGAAGGTTTTCTCTATCCAGTTGTATCCAACTCATCTCTATTTCTTAGCTGAGGAAGCCAGTGTTTCCATGGTCATCTAGTCAACATTTCTATACACTGAGATTCTTACTATATGGTTTCTTCTTTAATTGCTTTTCTGTCCACACTCTTTTTTCTCTTAGTAACCAGTTAAGTTTCTTTTTAAAAGTTAGTTTTATTACATATTATACAGGTAATCCTCAGTTAACCACTGCCCTATCTAGCAACTATTCAAACTTACGATTGCATTAAAAAAGTAGCTTTACCATTAGTGCTCAAATTTATGTCTCTTGCTATCATGTAATAACCATTTGAGGATTTTATAACCTGCACACATTTATGAAAGTGACAATTTCCCACTTTCACATGATTGCTGTTTGCAAGCTTCACAGCTGGCTCTTTGTTAAAAATCCTGTTTTATTTTATAGAAATGGTAGCAGAAGATTATTATATAGCCATACAGATTGGTAGCAGAGGATCACATAAAGTGTACAGTGTACATAGTCACCATGGGCCTTGCTGCTTAACAGTTTCAACTGTCACAGGAAACTCCTCAGAACGTAAAAGGAACCATAGATTATAACCATAGATGCAAACTAAACCTTGCATCTACTGGCTGAATAATTCTGTGGTTGTTGCAATACAAAATGCATTCTAACATGTATTCCAACACTTCCAACAAGCAAAGTTAATGGACAAGCCAGCAGCTTGTTGCAAGTCACAATCATGTGATATTGCGCTTAACAATTGTGCATGGTTTCTAAATAACTGCAGTGGAACTGAGGTAAGTCAGGCAAGGTCAGGTGATATTTCCCTTAATGACCATGTCACTTAGTGATGGAGTTGCCTATTCCAATTGTCATTATGTGAGGATTACTGTACTATATTGCTATGTATTTTATGTACAAAAGCAGAAATGATAACTTTTAAAAAAGAAATGTTAATTTAATATTTTGAAACTTTACTAAATTTAATGATAAATAAATAAATTTATAAATAAATAAATAAAAAGGATATTTGGGGGAGAATTTTGAGTTGAACTTGACGCTCTTGTGCTCAGTTGCGAGTTGGTGAAGTCAATCAAATCAGCAGTACTACCCTTCACCCCCCCAACATTAAAAAATAAATCCCATTAGAGAAATTAGCAAGAAATTCTCAAGTATTTCAAGATAAAGTAGAAAGAGAGAAGCTTCTTTTAGTTGGAAATTTTTTTTTAAAGAGCACAATTTTCATTTAATACACATCTGAGAGCTTATGTACCAAAGACAAATTCCTTATGTTTAATCACACTTGGCCAAATAAAATATTTATTCTGTTCTGTTCTGTTCTATGCCACACCACGACACTCTATTGTACTCTTTTCTCTGTATGGGTAGCCAAATCTGAAGTACGTTGAACAACAATAGTAGCATCCAATAAATACGTCCAAAGTTCAACCCAGTTTATTCTGCCAAAGCAGGAGCTGGAAAGGAGTGGAATTTATTTTTCCCACCCTCAACTCCACCTAATTTTTTTTCAAATTCTATTGGTTCCAACAGGAGGAGAAAAGCTTAGAGGATCCAGAGCCATGCCAGGGAATGAATGATGGATCCCGTGATTTAACATACTTCAGACTTTTTCTTTCCTTTCACTATTTCCAGAAGCCACTAGAAGCTGATTTCTGCAGGTGCAACTGGGCCTCCAAGACAAATGCTGATCATTCCATCACTGTTTTACTTTTCTTCTCTCCTTAGAATTAAGATTGAATGCCCTATAGGTTTATTACAGAACCTTGCTTTGCTAAATGTTTTGTGCACTTGCATATAAGGGAGTACCTTAAGATTCTTTTGGTGTGATGTTTTTCTACTGTGGAAAAATCAGAATAGTATAACAGAGTCAGAAGATACCATGGAGATCTTCTAGTCCAACCCCCTATCAAGCAGGAGAATCTATATCATTTCAGGCAAGTGGTTGTCCAATCTTTTCTGTAAAAACCTCCAGTGTTGGAGCACCCACAACTTCTGAAGGTAAGTCATTCCACTGATAGAATAGAATTTAGAATTTTATTGGCCAAGTGTGATTGGACACACAAGGAATTTGTCTTGGTGCATATGCTCTCAGTGTACATAAAAGAAAAGATACGTTCATCAAGGTACAACATTTACAACACAATTGATGGTCAATATATCAATATAAATCATAAGGATTGCCAGCAACAAGTTATAGTCATACAGTCATAAGTGGAAGGAGATTGGTGATGGGAACTATGAAATGATTAATAGTAGTGCAGATTGAGTAAATAGTCTGACAGTGTTGAGGGAATTATTTGTTTAGCAGAGTGATGGCCTTCGGGAAAAAACTGTTCTTGTGTCTACTTGTTCTGGTGTGCAGTGCTCTATAGCATCGTTTGAGGGTAGGAGTTGAAACAGTTTATGTCCAGGATGCGAGGGATCTGCAAATATTTTCATGGCCCTCTTCTTGATTCGTGCAGTATACAGGTCCTCAATGGAAGGCAGGTTGGTAGCAATTATTTTTTCTGCAGTTCTAATTATCCTCTGAAGTCTGTGTTTTTCTTGTTGGGTTGCAGAACCGAACCAGACAGTTATAGAGGTGCAAATGACAGACTCAATAATTCCTCTGTAGAACTGGATCAGCAGCTCCTTGGGCAGTTTGAGCTTACTGAGTTGGCGCAGAAAGAACATTCTTTGTTGTCCTTTTTTAATGATGTTTTTGATGTTAGCTGTCCATTTGAGATCTTGCGATATGATAGAACCCAGAAATTTGAAGGTTTCTACTGTTGATACTGTGTTGTCAAGTATTGTGAGAGGTGGAAGTATGGAAGGGTTTCTCCTAAAGTCTACCACCATTTCTACGGTTTTGAGTGTGTTCAGTTCCAGATTGTTTTGGTTGCACCACAAGGCTAGTTGTTCGACCTCTTGTCTATATGCGGATTCGTCATTGTCTCGAATGAGACCAATCACTGTTGTGTCATCTGCGAACTTCAGTAGCTTAACAGATGGATCATTGGAGATGCAGTCATTGGTATACAGAGAGAAGAGAAGTGGGGAGAGCACACAGCCTTGGGGGGCCCCTGTGTTAATTGTACAGGTATTTGATGTGATCTTGCTTACTGATCAATTGTTACGTCAATTTCTTCTTATTTCTAGGTTGCTTCTCTCTTGGATTAGTTTCCATCCATTGCTTCTTGTCCTGCCTTCAGTTCAGTGCTTTGGAGAATAGGTTAAACCCCCTCCCCCCCCCCCCCCCCGGAAATGTATCTGCTGAAACAATCTTTGGCCATTCCTATTTCATCCAAATACCTTCTTACGTGGAATCTCGTCAGCGCACATCCTTTACAACAACACATTAGTATGGAATAGGGAGAAATTATGAATAGTGAAGGAGTTACTAATGATAGCAAACACTACAAGCAGAATTAATGTTGGAAATTCCCTCAGTAGAGGGGAAGACAGGATTTCAGGATATGGGGTGGGGTTCCAAAAGGTGACTAGATTTTCTTGGTTGTTATCTTGAAAACGTTTCCCTTCTCATCCAAGAAGCTTCTTCCGAAGTGAACTGAAGAAGCTTCTTGGATGAGAAGTGAAATGTTTTCAAGGAAAAAAAAAACCCAAGAAAGTCCAGTTGCCTTTTTAAAAAGCACCTTTTGGACAACCATGATCTGGATAATTGAGAATCATCGTAGACATCTACATCTAGAAGTGCAAAGCCATTTTAATGCACATTTGGCCTTTAACTCAAATAAAGCTTGCATTCCGAATCATCTTTCCAAACCTGATCCAGGACAAAAAACAAACAAACCCAACTTCAATTAAGTTAAAAATTAAAATTAAATTCATTAAATATAGTTAACATGATTTCCCAAGGAATGGGACAACCAGTACGATACAGTGGTTAAGGTGTTGGAGAAGAAGTAGGATGGCTCAGTATCTCTTCCACTTTCAACCACATAAGCACAATGAATGACGTTGGGCAAATCATTCTTTCTCAGTCCAACCTACTGTACTTGATAGGATTCTTGTAGGGAAAAATGGGAAGAGGAATTACTAAGTAATATACACCAGCAATCCCCAATCTTTTGGGCATCAGGGACCGGTTTTGTGGAAGATAATTTTTCCATGGACCGGGGATGGAGAGAGGGAATAGCTTCAGTTTTGCTTGCCCACCACTCACCTCCAGCTGTGTAGTCCAGTTCCTAATTGGTCATGGACTGGTACTAGTTTGTGGCCCAGGAGTTGGAGACCTTTGGTCTAGACCAGGGGTCTCCAACCTTGGCAACTTTAAGACTTGTGGACTTCAACTCCCAGAGTTCCTCAGCCAGCTGGCTGAGGAACTCAGGGAGTTGAAGTCCACAAGTCTTAAAGTTGCCAAGGTTGGAGACCCCTGGTCTAGACTCTGTTGAGCTTCTGAATAGAACATGGAATATACATCTACTCATTAAATAAAAACTCCCTTGGGGCTTAATAGTTATCCTCTTCCATGCTACTTAATATTATAATTTTGTTGAAACCTGTGGACAGTCCTAGGGAGTTTAAGGAGGACTATGTGTGGCCTAAAGATCCAGGACACAAAATATCAGGACTCTGTATCATAGAAACTACCATATAATCACCACAGTACAATTTGTCTACTTTAATTGACTGTTTCAGGTGGCAGACGTTTTCCACTTTCTATCACGGCAGCTCTCATGAATCTCTGACCCAAAGAGCTTTTCGGAGGCCTGACTGTTCAAACAAGTAGAGCTGATGAGCAAGCAGACAAGTGAGATAATGGATAAAAGGATGAGACAGATGAGGTGCTGGCAGAAAACATGGTCAAATGTTTTTGAAACCTGGAGAGGGAGCCTTATCTGTCAAAGAAAGCCTTCTTTTTTTTCTTTCTTTCTTTCTTAAAGGCAGAACTTGACACTTTACACTCAGAAAACTTTATCTTCCCATTTAGAAGAGAGGGACCATAAACAACAGGAGAGTTTCTCTGACATGCTGCCAAATGCTTACATTTGATGTTCATCCAGGTGGCGCTAATTTAAGGGGTCAGACAAACTCAGTACCACACAAACATAGGACTGCAGTTTAGATGTCTGGCAAGTTGTGGCCCATCAAGTTATTCAGGATCCTGCATGGTCAGTCATGGGGCAGGACGAACAGCAAGTAGAGAAGCCCCAGGGCAACCTTTTGCTCTTCCAGAACTTAAGTTCCTGTTTCACTGTAAATAACAAGCAAAGAGACAAACTCTTTTAAGGAAAATACTAGGAGGAATGTGACATCTAATCAATGAGAAGTCTTAGGAGGCAAAAGAAGCCACAGCTAATTGATTCCACGCTCAGATTTTCCCAGGAACAATTAAACAGAATTTCAGCAGGGATCCTGCGAAGAGGTGAATCCCAATTCCTTACACCTATAGAATCATGGTGAGTTGAAAGTCCAGCTGGTATTTATAGTTCCCCTGGGAAAAAAAATATGTAAAGACCATTGAGCAAAGCTTTCATTTAGCTTTTAAAATGTGCAAAATGGCTCTCTTCTATCTTTCCCACTCCAGACTTTTAGGAAGTTCAGCATCTGAGTAGCTCTCAAGTCTTTATAGAGTAGAGACTTCTTCATGATCCTTCCTGGAATAGCCACAAATCCATGTGATGAGGGAAGAGGTGTCCATGGATCTTTTTTGTCAAAGTCTCTTCAGAAGCTGACGTTTCGCAATCTATCACCTTCCTTATACATTTCCACCACACAAAATCAACTAGCCACCCTTAACTTTGGCAGTGTTGCTTGGAATGTCTCCCACAATAAGTATGTCAAGCACAGGTTCTGCTTTCTACATTAAGGAGTACCAGCTTAATATTTCAAAGTTAATAGGAGGTAAATGCAAAGTCCTAAACAAATGTGTTGTACATGTAGAAGTAGGGATGGCCAAGCCAATGAAAGCAAGAACAATCTCTACATCTGAGAAGGCTTCCCATTTTTTGTCCATGCAATTTTCATAGTTTTCAATTAACCTTTAGTTATAGAGATCAAAGTTTACAAGGTAGCACGTTCTTCAAAAGTGCTAGTAGCTTTTCAATATCTCATATAAAACATGGATTCTTTGCCGATACATTAAAAAAAACTATTAGATTTTTTAAAAAAACTGGCACCTTTTTCTAGAAGGATGCATAATGTTCTATCATGGAAATGTGATTTCAATCTTGAAACAGGCTTTCCAAATGTTCTGTATGTGGACCAACCCTAAAATTGTTTGTCGATCTAGTTCTAGAGCATTTGAAGTGGGTCCATTTCAGGATCAAAGTGTTCCTTCTTCTTCTATTGCCTCCAAAATTCTGAGGGCAAAAAAGTGTTAACCAAAGCAATGCCTTTACAACAAAAATCTAATCCTCCTCGCAAATAGACTGCTAGGGGAAACCAGGCTTTTATAAAATAGGGTGAAGAATCAGAAATACAAGTATTATAAGGAAATGGAGGAAAACATGCCAATAAACAAATATCAATGTATTTATTAGCAAGATTTTTTTATACCTCGCAGGATTCTGGATAGCAGATAAAATATAAAAACAACCCTTCCAAGACACCTATTTCCACCCTTTTAGTTAATATAAACAAGAAGCTTCTTAATATTTTCAGCTGGGCCTTGACATCAAAGACCTGCTTTAATGAATAGTGTTGACTGCTTTCCTAAATGCCAAGAGCGAAGGTGCAAACTGTATCTCTGGAACAGCATATTGCATAGTGTTGAAGCAATCATTGGGAACTCTTTCCTTTCCAGCCCACATGCTTCTTGCTTCCCATGATGGCGAAGCTTTGAGCAGATCTACTCTAGCTCAAAGCTTCTCCATCGTGGGAAGAGAGAAAAAATGATTTTGAACAAGTCAGTCCCTAATGTAACCTGGCAGCATGCCATGTATAAATAATAAGCAGTGCCATGAATTAAGCTTAAAAGCCCACTGGAACCAGTGTAGAAACTACAAATAGATGACATTCTGCAGTAACAGGTTCAACCATCAAACAGCTTCACCTCTACATTCTGCGTTAGTGGCAGCTTCTGAATTGTCTTCAAGAGCAGCTCCAAGTACAGCAAGTTGCAGTAATCCAGACATTTAGAGATAAAGGTAAGTCATTTGTTGCCAAATTCCCCTGGTTCTGTAAAGGAACATAACTGTGCATTGCCTCCACTTTTTCTTTTAGCAATAGGCAGGAGGGCAGGAGGGCTTCTTTTAGCGATGTGTAATTGAGTCTAGACCTAATGCTGAAGCTGAGGTCCTAGAAATGGATTTTCCAGCAACTCTCTCTTACTCAGATTTATTCTGAACTTGTTTTTCCCATCTGTTTTCTAACAGTCTCTCATCATTAGCTCAAGCAACTCTAACATGACATGGGATGGGTGAGACAATTGAATATTGTTGCCATACTGATGATACTTCATTCTGAATTGACAGATGACCTTTCACAGAATAGATATTATATAGTATCGGGAAGAGAACTCAGTTACCCTTCCTTTATATGGAGGTCTGTGGAGCTCTATTGATATTGATTGTTTCCTATCATTATGAACCTATCTTTTCTTTTATGTACACCGAGAGCGTATGCATCAAGACAAATTCCTTATGTGTCCAATCACACTTGGCCAATACAAAATTCTATTCTATTCTATTCTATTCTATTCTATTCTATTCTATTCTATTCTATTCTATTCTATTCTATTCTATTCTATTCTATTCTATGGAAGTCTATAGAGATTCTCTATGAAGAATCTCCATAGACCTTCCTCTATAACTACCAATTAGAACCACCCACTCAAGGGCTAAAGTCCCCTATCCCAGAGGTGGTCCAGATGAATCCCAGGGTAAACAGTATTGAACACCAATGATTGCTCCACTAGAACCCTATGGAGAGGGACAAACTCTTCCCTTCAGACCTTATTCAGATAATGGTACCTTAACTAGCAGTGCTTGCCAAACTTTTTCCTTCATTACCAAAATCACTTATCAGAAAGTCTTATTGAACTTTGAGGACAAGTTATAAGTCCTTTCCTTCAGCATCATTGTAACTTTGAACGGTCACTGATTGATTGGTCATAACTTGAGGACTACCTGAATTATTTTAAAAAACCCAGTATCATTGAATGATCTTTGTAGCATTTTAACAAATTTCCATTGGTAATTCTCACCTTAGTAGGAATACTTTGAGAGTTTGAATATATTTTAGCACACATGGCAATCTTTAAGTCAATTTAAATGTCTCCATTGTGTTGATTAATGGATACATATGTCATTTCCTAAAGAAAAACCACTTTTACCCAATGTTGGGTAATTTACCCAGGGTTGGGATATGGTGAACTAGAGCAGAGGTCTCCAACCTTGGCAACTTGAAGACTTGGGAGTTGAAGTCCACAAGTCTTCAAGTTGCCAAGGTGGAGACCCCTGAATTAGAGCAACTAATGCTGTTTCTATCCCATGCCTGGGACTGCATTCCAAGTAAAAAGGATTTGGCCAAGGATTAAGGAGAAGGATTTTATATCAGACTTCAGATAGCTTAAAGGCAGTCACACAGAACATCTTTCATACTGCATCACAGGGAAAGATTAAAATCTAAGTCTGGACACTGTTGAGAACTTATTCTTTGAATTGCTTGAAAATAGAACAGACTATCTTGGAAGTTCTTTGCTGGAAACAGTTAACAGGTTGGATAGCTATCTCCCAGAGACACTAAGACAGGGCTAAACAACTCTCTAATTGTTTTGTTGGCATCGCCCATCGGGTCCGGATAAAAAAAAAGGCAAAGGATCATGGGAAATGTATTCCTAAAGGTCTAGAAGGCACCTGCTTACATATCCTTGTTGTAGATTCTTGCCTCCAGCAAAATCCTTTCCCTTGATATCCTGTGCAACTCCTTCAAACTCTGAATTCTAGAATTCAACGAATTTGGCATGATATCTAAGCATGGGGTATAAAAGACCAGACATCGGGTGATGCAACCTGTTGCAAACATTAATCGACCAGCTGCTGGTTTGGGTCTATTCTTGCCAGAAAACATCAGAGGTTTTCAAAGTGCTGCTTCTCCACCCCCTGCTTTGGGGAGCCCTTTTACCCTGAAATGAACTCTCTTCCCATCTTTGCTTTGGCTGAAAAGTGGATGACTTAATTAGCAGGGCCTGCAGAGCTCTGGGGTGACAATCTGTACCACTGTGGTGCAAGTTCACCGGAGAAGGGGTGTTCTTTCAAGGGACCGGGTGTACATGTGGTATCAGTTTTCTCTTTTATTCAGAACATGCACGTCCAAATGAATAACAGTTTTTACAAGCCCCGCGGGGGCCTCTTGATGATAAAAAGAAAGCTGCTCTCTTTTTTTAAAAAAGGAGGAGGTGGGAGGGGGATGAAGGCTGGGGGTGGGAGGATACCAAACCAGAAAGAGTCTCTCCGTGGAGGGTGGGGGGAAAGACACTTGACTTCTGACCTTTTCTCAAAGGCACCTGTGTCAGCCTTTAAACCTCACCAACAGCAATTATCCACTTTCAACGTGAAGTGTTTAAACCTTGGGCCACATTAATGGAGCTTAGTATACAGGCGTGCCATTGCCAACTTCCTGATTGGGCCATTTGGGGGTGGGTGGTATGGGGGGGGATGAAGAGTGAGAGATGTCTTGATACAACTGAAAGAGAGGCTAGGAATCGGGCAGGAGATGAATCGGTTTCTCCTCCCTGACAGCTTCAGACAAAAGGAGCTTTTCAGCCACCTGGTCTATGTCTCCTGCACCTGCAGGAGCCGTGTATGTGCTGGGTGGGGGGGGGGGGCGACTGCTTTTGTGCTCCCTCTCCTTGATCCTTTTGTTTGCAGGTATCTCTCTACAGCCACCCCAGGTCACTTAATAGCCCTTCAGAGAGAGACAAAAGCCGAGAGGATTCACAATGCCTCCTCCCTCCTCCCGTGGCTGCCCGCCATGGCGTAATGACCCTTTTTCTGTTGGATTACAGGGATTTTCATTTAATTGGGGGTGGGAAGAGGAGGGGAAACATGGAGGTGGGCAGTGAGAGAATGGAAGACCTAATTGACTCTGGATTTGTGTTCTCTGGACAGCGAATGGAACTGTCATGGCATTCTCAGCTTGCTGATGTTATAATCTCATCAGGCTCTCAGACAGAGAAGAGACACCCAAGAACGTGAGGTCTTTCGTCCTGTGTGCCATTGTGTGGCTGGTGTTTTTATATCTCCCCAGTGCTTAATATTTTCTTTTAACGCTTCACAAACTATACATACAAGCACACATAGCTACCCCTAGGAACAGCTATCAGCCCACCATCTAAAGTAGGGATGTACAATTTAATCCACTAAAACGAATGTGGGCCAGCTTGGACTTGTTAACAGCTGCCCCTGATTTGTATTATTTAATATCACAGAAGGGAGAAATTATTAAGGTCAGGTGGATTAATATTAACCGAACTTGATCAATTTAATTTTGATGAAATTTGGAACTGGTCCAGTCTAGTCCTTTGTTTGGCCAGTATTTGGAGTCTGGATGTAACATGAGGAACTAAAACCACATGTGACCTCCAGGTTGCACATCCTACTCAGATCTTCTGAAAATTAGTTGGCCAGGGGTGCTTGAGTAATATCCCCTTGCTACGTTTAATGGGGATTGAATTCTGACATATTGAATATGTGACAGTGGGATGGACAGCAAATCAATGTAATAAATAAATAAATATCTGTGGAGAAACACGGGTGCAATTAGAATGTTTCTCTGTGTGTGCATATTATTTCTAACTTGAGGTAGGACTTAAAAATGCAGAATATGTATAGGTGAAAAAATCCTTCACACACACCATCTAGTTTGTCAGGGAGAAAGGACAGAATCCTTTTCTCTGAGAAGTCATTTTTCCAAGCAAAATATATATGTATTTAAGGTTAAATAGACATCGATGATAAAAGAAATAGAGAGGGTGGGGGGTAGAGATAGATGATAGATGACATATAGATAGATGGATATAGAGAGAGAGATGATAGATGACAGAGAGAGAGAGAGAGAAGGAGGGAGGGAGGGAGAGAGAGAGAGAGAGAGAGAGAGAGAGAGAGAACATGCATGCAGGCAGGCAGATATTTGCATTATATTAAGAGCCAGTTTGATGTAGAGGTTAAGGTAGACTTCAGAGAATAATTAGAACTGCAGAGAAAACAATTGCTACCAACCTGCCTTCCGTTGAGGACCTGTATACTGCACAAGTCAAAAAGAGGGCTGTGAAAATATCTACAGACCCCTCACATACTGGACATAAACTGTTTCAACTCCTACCCTCAAAACGACGCTATAGAGCACTGTACAGCAGAACAACTAGACACAAGAACAGTTTCTTCCAGAATGCCATCACTCTGCTAAACAACTAATTCCCTCAACACTGTCAAACTATTGATTAAGTCTGCACTACTATTAATCTTGTCATCGTTCCTATCACCCATCTCCTTCCACTTATGACTGTATGACTGTAACTTTGTTGCTTGTATCCTTACAATTTATATTGATGTTGATATTGTTTCCTGATTGCTTATTTGTACCCTATGACTATCATTAAGTGTTGTACCTTAGAATTCTTGATGAATGTATCTTTTCTTTTATGTACTCTGAGACCGTATGCACCAAGACAAATTCCTTGTGTGTCCAATCACACTTGGCCAATAAAATATTCTATTCTATTCTATGTTGAAAATTGTCCCAATTCAGAGCTGTGCCTTCTCTGTGGGATAGCACAGATGTGATTCTAGATATCTAAACTTCTTGCTGAAACAAAGCTCATTTCCCATGTGGCAGAAATGACTTTCAGAATTTGAAAATATCATACAGTGGAAGTGGCAGCTTTAAAGTCCTGTATTAGGAGCATTTGTACAGGAATTCAAAAAGTCAAAACGGTGCTCTTGAACATGTGAACGTAGCCCACCCTTAATATACATGTTTTATACAAGCATTGTAAACATCATTTATTGATTATTATTTTTTTGTCCTTCTACCCCCAGATGCCCTATCTGAAGACCGACCAATCTTTTTCTTTCAAGGTCCAAATCATTATTATAAGACCTACAAAGAGAGATGGAAGGAGGCCAGCTTGGAATTGCCCACCCATGGCAGAAAAGAATATATATATCTGGATAACAGACTGAATCCCACCAGGCCCAAGGTTGACTCAGCCTTCCATCCTTTATAAGGTAGGTAAAATGAGGACCCAGATTGTTGGGGGCAATAAGTTGACTTTGTATATAATATACAAATGGATGAAGACTATTGCTTAACACAGTGTAAGCCGCCCTGAGTCTTCGGAGAAGGGTGGGATATAAATACAAATTTAAAAAAAATAGCAGTTCAGCTTTCACAGTTTTTCCCCTTCTAGATTGTACTTCTGCTTAAATAGAAATAATTTCCACATTTTCTTCCCAACTTTTTCAACAAATTAACTATAACTAACCAAGGTCGTAACAAAGAAGGCACTTTCATAGGTATGTGGGTGTATATATACATATATACTCACATATACAGTACCTGCATACAATATATGTACACACACACACACACACCAGTCCCACCTCTGATTGGACTTCTAATCCTTTTTCTATGACCCTATTTATTCTGTGAAAGAGTATAGGAAACTCCTCAATATTGAGTCTATGTACTTGTCCATGTACCTTTTCAACAGTTCAGCTAACAGCATTTGCCATTCCTACCTGGAGATGTCAACAACCAAAAGTAGATCATTCTGCACCCAAGATACTTCTTCTTTTAATAAGTTATGACTCTTTCACTAATGGGTTAGACATTCTTATGACCTTATGAGCTAAAATGTAACTCACAAGTCTATTCATGGGCTTTGAAAGAAGGACTTTGTGATGCGTAGGAACACACCAAGCAGCCATATATTTTTCCAAACTCAGTGGTGGGAATTTTTACTACCAGTTCTGTGGGCGAGGCATGGTGGGCATGGCAGGGGAAGGTTACTGCAAAATCCCCATTTTCTTTCGATCAGCTGGGACTCGAGAGGCAGAGAATAGATGGGGGTGGGACCAGTCAGAGGTGGTATTTACTGGTTCTCCGAACTACTCAAAATTTCCGCTACTGGTTCTCCAGAACTGGTCAGAGCCTGCTGAAACCCACCTCTGCAAACTGTCACAGCTGCTTCTGAAACTGCCTCCAAAGCTGCAGCTGGAAGCCTCTTCGGAAGGAGCCGCATGAGCTTTAAAGTTTAAATTGTTAAAGTCTGAACCATTCAAAACCTGGAAGCAGCTTCCAAAGCATCCATGCAAAAAGTTTGGAAAAAGTTTGGCTGTTGTAACAAAAGATACAGCTACCGATCAGAGCTTCGGAAATCTGGATGATTAGTAGGCAGTAGGAAAATAATACCAAAAACTCTTTAACTTTTGCTGTCATCTGCTGTATTGCCATCTGGATTTTTGCAGGCTGGATCTAGTAGCCCTGCAAAATTGATGCTTTGCACATGTAAGTCCTACAAAGTCCTGAAGCACCTTTTCTGAGGGACATCCACAACCATCTTTCACCACTTATTTATGGTTTGCTGTGTTTTGTTTTTCTTTCTCATCTCCCAGCCTAACTTCCAGTGGTGAAAGCTGAACCAGTTTACTACCATTCTGCTATTTTGCTGGCTGCACCTGTGCACTGTGTGCACACATGTGCAGTGCACACCATGCACCAAATACGAGGTGTGCGCGCAATGCACACCAAAAGGAAGTAAGTAAGTAGAAGAGGTAAGTAGAACAGTAAGTAGAACAGTAAGCAGAAGTAAGTAAGTGTCGTGTCCCACTCCTCCGCTGACAGCCGGGTCAGGGAAATCCGAATCAGGCTTGCCTCTGCAGCTCTGCCCAAAGTCCTAGCAAAGTCCTCAGAGCAGGCAGGAGACCAGTAAGTGACTTCAGCAAGATAAATTCGACTTTGCCTGACTCAGAGACTGCCAGAAAGCAGATCCTTTATATAGGCCATGGGGTGTGGCTCCATGATTCAGCACTCATTAAGGCCTGCCCCTCCCTTCCTTCTGTTGCCTCCGCCTATCCAGTCTTCTGATGCAAGGGTCACTCCAATCAGCAGCTGTTGGAAATAAACCTTCCTCAGGCTCACATGCTGTGGAGGAGGGGGAGGGGTCTAGCTGCTCCGTTTGCCTGGGCATGGAGCCAGGGCTGGGACCGGGAGGTGCCCCCTCCTCTTCAGCTTGTCTGGGCATGGAGCCAGGACTGGGGCCAGGAGGCATACATTCCTCCGTGTTCGGGAGCAGATAAGAAGGCCCCGGCTGCTGTGAGAGCGGGCAAGACACAACAGTAAGTAACAGTAAGTAGAACAGTAAGTAGAAGTAAGTAGAACAGCGTGCACGGGGGTTGATCAGATGTGGTGCGCGATCTTTTTTTTTTTACTTTCAAAAGCATTTTTTTTTACAACCAATTCAGCTGAATAGCAGCTCAGCTGTGATTGTCAGAGCCCTTTTTTTTACCTTTTAAATGCATTTTTTAAAAGAAGTGGTAAGCAGGCGACTAGGCGATTGGTTGGGCGTGGGCGTGGGGGGGGCAGAGATTTTTGCTACTGGTTCTCCGAACCACACGCTGTCATTGCTACCGGATCAGCTGATTCGGTCCAAACCGGCAGCATTTCACCCCTGCTAACTTCATAATGTTTGTGCTATGTAGTATTATTCCCTACAAGATTCTTGATTACCTGTGATCATCCATGTGATGAATCCAGGAAGGAGAAAGAAAAGATCGTTCCAGCCAAGAGAATCAGGTACCACAGGGCCTGAAAAGGAACCACGTGGTTAGCACAGCACAAAAAATAGTTCCCCTTCCCAGAAACTACTATTTTCCTAGCAATAAAGTGCTGTGTAAGGCTTAGTTCCATGCTATCTCCAAACCTACAAATGTTCAGCCCAGCCTCAGAGAAGCTAAGGGTGGGATTCACTTACCTTCCCTACCACAAATGAATTTACACTTCACTTCACATTCACAAATGTGAGCGCTCCTCCCATCTATCTAGACCCGTTCCAGTCCGGCTTCCGACCCGGTTATAGCACGGAGATGGCTTTGGTCGCGTTGGTGGATGACCTCTGGAGGGACAGGGACAGGGGTTGCTCCTCTGCCTTGGTCCTATTAGACCTCTCAGCGGCTTTTGATACCATCGACCATGGTATCCTGCTGCGCCGGTTGGAGGGATTGGGAGTGGGGGGCACCGTTTATCGGTGGTTCTCCTCCTATCTCTCTGACCGGTCGCAGACGGTGTTGACGGGGGGCAGAGGTCATCCTCGAGGCGCCTCACTTGTGGGGTGCCTCAGGGGTCGATTCTCTCGCCTACCCTGTTCAACATCTATATGAAGCCGCTGGGTGAGGTCACCAGTGGTTTCGGGGTGAGTTATCACCTGTACGCTGATGATACTCTGCTGTACCTTTCCACCCTGGACCACCCCAACGAAGCGGTCGAAGTGCTGTCCCGGTGCCTGGAAGCTGTACGGGTCTGGATGGGGAGAAACAGACTCAAGCTCAATCCCTCCAAGACGGAGTGGCTGTGGATGCCGGCACCCCGGTACAGCCAGCTGCATCCGCGGCTGACTGTTGGGGGCGAGTTAGTGGCCCCAAAGGAAGTGGTTCGCAACTTGGGCGTCCTCCTGGATGGACGGCTGTCCTTTGATGAACATCTGGCGGCCGTCTCCAGGAGGGCCTTTTACCAAGTTTGCTTGGTCCGCCAGTTGCGTCCCTTCCTTGACCGGGATGCCTTATGCACGGTCACTCACGCTCTGGTTACATCTAGGTTGGATTACTGCAATGCTCTCTACATGGGGCTGCCCTTGAGGTGCACCCGGAGGCTACAGTTAGTCCAGAATGCGGCTGCGCGAGTGGTAACGGAGCCGCCTGGCTCCACATAACACCACTACTCCGTAGCCTGCACTGGCTTCCTGTGGTTTTCCGGGTGCACTTCAAGATTTTGGTTACCACCTTTAAAGCGCTCCATGGCTTAGGACCCGGGTACTTACGAGACTGCCTGCTGTTACCTTATGCCTCCCACCGACCCGTACGCTCTCACAGAGAGGGTCTCCTCAGGGTGCCGTCCGCCAAACAGTGTCGGCTGGCGGCCCCCAGGAGCAGGGCTTTCTCTGTGGGAGCACCGATGCTCTGGAACGAACTTCCCCCTGGCTTACGTCAAGTGCCTGATCTTCGGACCTTCCGTCGTGAGCTCAAAACACACCTATTTATTCAAGCGGGACTGGCATAATAGTGTTAAATTTTAATTCGGGGTTTTATTAATATTTTTAAAATTTTAAAACTAAATTTTAGTTATCAGCCTTTTTGTAATTTGCTAGGTTTAAAATGTTTTAATTTGTATATATTTCGTGTTTTATTTCGTGTTTTATCTTGGCTGTACACCGCCCTGAGTCCTTCGGGAGAAGGGCGGTATAAAAATTTAATAAAATAAAAATAAAATAAAATAAATAAATAGAGTGGAAAACTCTGGTTGTTTTCAGCGCAAACACAGAATTAATTTTATGTATTACTTAGACTACTTAGTTTTATGGTTTTCTTCAATTAAAACAAGATGAACTCTTAGCAGTATTTCTCACAGAGCTATACCATGTCATACCAGAGATCTAACCACAGTGTTGGAATGTTAACATGGGACAGAAGATTAATAACAATGTGATGAAAACAAGACAACAATAGTTACAAACCATTGTCTACTTATGCAAGAAAGCTGGATAAATTTAAAAGGTCCTCATGAATGCTAAAGAACGTACTGTCTGCATAGTTTGTAAGCACTGCCTAGATTCAAAATCTGTACCATTCTTTATTATTATTACCGTGTTTTCCCCAAAATAAGACCCTGTCTAATAATTCTTTGAACCCTGAAATAAGCACTTGGCCTTATTGCCATGAGCTCAAAAGCCCGATCGGGCTTATTATCAGGGGATATCTTATTTTGGGGGAAACAGGGTATTATTAATTTATAATATAAAATACAAAAGAAAATAGTAGCAAAGATTAGATTTATCACTAACTTTGGACACTTATTCTATATATATGGAGTTCACTGCAAAGAAATTCCAACATTACAATAAACCCTTAATTTAATGGATTAACAGAGAAAGAGTGAAGCTGATTATCTTCTAAGTGGCAAATGCCATTTTTCTGAGCTGCCAGACATCCTGCTCATCAGACAAATTTTATTGTTAACCATTATCCAATAACCATTTGGGGAGGAAGCAGTGGATTTTGTTGCTCATTTGGGGCAAAGTCTGTGGTTGTCAAAACAAAATTCAGATCCAGGATGTGGCTTCTAAAACCAAAGTCTCTTAAATCAAGTTTGATAAATTAAGAGATTACTTTATTGTTGTGTTTAAACATGAACACTTGTGTTTGTTATGATAATGATGCCAACACAATGGAAACCCAGAAAAAAATGGGGGAAGGAATTTCAAGGAAATATTAAAGTTTGCAGAAATACCGTACATCCCTCCCCAAAAACAAACTACCCATATCAATAAAAAAGCTTCAATCAAAAAAAAATCCCTCTGGAAAAGAAACAAAAAAGGCTATGTTACAAACTTCAGAAACCGTTACAGAAACATATGCAACCAAATTAAAACTGAATGCACAAATTACCACACCAAGCAAGAAGAAAACCTTCTACGCACAAATTCCAATCGTGCCTTTTATAATTTTGTCAACAGTAAACTTAAAGATTCAAGATCCATCCCACCACTAAAAGATTCTAACAACAAAGAATGCAATGACGAAACAGTCAAAGCAAACCTCTTCAACATTTTCTTTGGCTCAGTTTTTGTTAACTCCGATAACACATATCCAACATTCCACAAACGAACCAGCAATGACTATGATGATTTAACTCATATAGATTTCACAGAAGACAACGTTGGTAAAGCTCTTCACAACTTAAAACCATCGCTTTCTATTGGACCTGATGGTCTATGTGCATATTTCTTAAAAAAACTTTCCATTAATATAGCTGAACCCCTAAGTATTATCTTTGATAAAGCTTTCACTACCAGTTCTCTTCCCAAACTTTGGTCACTAGCCACAGTCATCCCCATCTTCAAAAAGGAGACCCCAGCTTAGTCGAAAACTACAGACCGATCTCCCTTTGCTCGTCACCTGCAAAGTCATGGAATCTATCATCAATCAATCCATTACCTCACACTTAGAAACTAACAACCTACTCTCCAACAAACAATTTGGTTTCAGGAAAAAGTTATCATGTAACTTACAACTTCTCCACTGCAAAACATATGGACTTCAAATCTAGATCAAGGCAAATCAATAGATGCAATCTACATAGACTTCTGCAAAGCTTTTGACTCAGTAGTACACGATAAACTTCTCCTTAAACTAACATCCTATGGCATCTCAGGACCCCTCCACAAATGGATATCTGCTTTTCTGTCTAACAGACAACAAGTGGTCAAAATTGGCAATGCTTTATCAAATCCTGTTCCTGTCAAGAGTGGCGTTCCTCAAGGCAGCGTCCTTGGACCAACACTCTTTATTCTATACATTAATGATCTTTGTGACCATATCTCAAGTAATTGTGTTCTCTTTGCTGACGATGTCAAACTATTTAACACCACAGACAACACTTCTATCATTCAAAACGACCTTGACCATCTAACCGCTTGGTCTAAAATTGGCAGCTCCAAATTTCAACCAGCAAATGCTCAGTCTTACATATAGGAAAAAGAACTCTAAAACTAAGTACATACTAGATGGACATTACCTTACAGACGACCCCATCCCGTTAAAGACCTTGGAGTTTTCATGTCAAATGATCTAAGTGCCAAAGCCCACTGCAACTACATAGCAAAAAGCTCTAAGAGTTGTAAACCTAATTTTGCGTAGCTTCTTTTCCAAAACACCACACTACTAACCAGAGCATATAAAACATTTGCTAGACCAATTCTAGAATACAGCTCACCTGTTTGGAACCCTCACCACATCTCTGACATCAATACAATTGAACGTGTCCAGAAATATTTTACAAGAAGAGTTCTCCATTCCTCTGAAAACAACAAAATACCTTATCCCACCAGACTTGAAATCCTAGGCTTAGAAAACTTGGAACTCCGTCGCCTTCGACAAGACCTAAGTTTAACTCACAGAATCATCTATTGTAATGTCCTTCCTGTCAAAGACTACTTCAGCTTTAATTGCAATAATACAAGGGCAACCAATAGATTTAAACTTAATGTAAACCGCTTTAATCTAGATTGCAGAAAATACGACTTCTGCAACAGAATCATCAGTGCTTGGAATACTTTACCTGACTCTGTGGTCTCTTCCCATAATCCTAACAGCTTTAACCAAAAACTTTCTACTATTGACCTCACCCCATTCCTAAGAGGACCATAAGGGGCGTGCATAAGCGCACAAACGTGCCTACCGTTCCTGTCCTATTGTTTTTCTTTTCTTCTTCCTATATATGTTTATATGTGTATATACTATATAATCTTTTTGTATGATGTTGTGACAAAATAAATAAATAAATAAATAAATAAAATAAAAATAAAAAGGAGGCAGAATTTTCCAAAAGCTCCAATAAGAGTTGATCATGTTCAACAGTCTTGCAACATTGAACATCACTCGTCAAATGCATTTTTGCATGCCAAAGTTTCCAGGTTGACCAATGACAACCCACATCCTTAATAGCCAAGCAACACCAAATAGCCAAATTTCTCCTCCTCCTCACAATCCATAGCAGACAGTTAAATGTTTGTGTAGGATATAATTCAGCATTTGTGTCATTGAAATTGATATCCAAATTGACAAACCTGTGAACAAAACTTGAAGATATCCTGGAAGGAAATCCAACATCTTCCCAGGCAATTGATTACTCTATCAAATTCTCTATGCAGGACATTCTTTCCTAACATTCAAATGTCTTTCTGAAACTTAGGGCAATTTTGCACCATGCTGAAGGACAGATCTGCATATTGTGCTTGGTCCATTCCACTCACTGCTTCCTCGGTGCAGGAACAGATGGTGTCATCCTCCTTCTATTCCGAGCCCACTGCAAAACATACCCATGTTTCATGGCTTTAATTCAAAACAGCTGTTTACCAACCTCAGCCATCTTAACTCTTCAAAAAAGTCTCCATACTCTGTTGTGTTCTAGCTATTCCCCCAACTCTGTTTGGCTTTACTCCCTGCTGTCTCCTTCTCTCCATTGGGTGGAGACACATTAAAGTGTATTATGTTTATAGTGTCACAATCAACCTCAAAAAGTTACATCTCCCCCACCCCACCAAGTTTGGTGTATGCAGAGTCCCCATCCCTGGGCTTCAGCCCATTATCGAGCCTTGGGCTTTTCGGAACCAGGCCTTTGAAGTGGAGGGTGAGTGAGTGCACCAGTCCCAACTTGTGTGAGCAGTGTGCCCGTGTGCGTGTGTGCACTTGCCTGCCACATGCAAAGAACTCCCCCTCCCCTCCCCCCACCCTGCTGGTCTGCAAAGCCAATAAGGTTGGGGGACTTTGGTGTAGTGCAGGGGTCTGCAAACTTGGCTCCTTTAAGACTTGTGGACTTTTTTTTTAATTTCATTTTGTCACAACAGTATAACAATAACAGTATAACAGATAACAGTATCCCAAAGTTCAACTCTGGGAGCTGAAGTCCACAAATCTTAAAAGAGCCAAGTTTTCAGACCCTGGTGTAGTGGGTACAGTGCCAGCCTCATAACTGAGAGACTGTGTGTTCCAGAAACTGGGAGAAAGTGACTTTGGGTCAAAATCTCTCAGCCCAACCCACCTTCCAGGGTTGTTGTTGTGAGAAGGAAATAGGAAAAGGAGTACATATAGATCTCATTTAGCAACTGATCCCCATCAGTCAATTGCAAAAGGCTACTTGCTAATATTATTCTGCATATGATACCTTTAACACCATCACATGACAATATCTGCCTATCCAGGTCGTTAGGAAGGACTCACTACCGGTACCTGTATAAAAATGCCAAATGCAATCTAAACATCTGGCAAACTATGGTGACCATAGTTTATTAAATTTATATTAAAGAAAATGGCATCAGTCATCCACTCTTTTTTTAAAAAAGATTTTTTTATTTTTTACAACGAACAAACATAAAAACATCTTCAATCCAAATACAGTGTATCGGTGGGCAGATTACAAATCTTTTGTGAAATTTCAACATATACCGTATATACTCGAGTATAAGCCGAGTTTTTCAGCACGTTTTTTGTGCTGAAAAGCGCCCCCTCGGCTTATACTCGAGTCTACGCCTCGATGTACTGGGAACCTCACAGGAGACGCCAAAGAGGCCAGTAGATCGTCCGCGGGATTTGCCCAAGGCTGAGCAGTTCGGCTGGACCCGAGCTAAGCCGGTCCCAGTCCAGCCCCTTCCTCTTGCAGCGAGTCCTTTCTACCGCAGGCAGCTAGCTCTTTGTCTACGCCAGACTTATTCCTATGTGGACACACACGCACACCCCTCACGCACAATTACCCAGAAGTAGATGAGTGTGGAAAGGTAGTAAAGGAAATTACATGATAAAATTAGCTCATGTCCCAGTCCAAACCTGGAAAGGATTGACCTTAGATAGAGTAAATAACTGGTTCAGAGGATGGTTTGCAAATTAGAAAGAACTAGCAAAATTTGCAATATTAGGATTCTTGGCTATTATGTTTTTACCATGTTTGATTCCTCTCATACAAATGCTAATAAAATGAACATGACTTTAATAACAACTTAACAATAAGTTTAATAACAATAAGTTTTTTAAATTGTATTTTAATTGTATTCATATTGTATCATGGTGTATTTTTACTTGGCTGTAAACCGCCCTGAGTCCTTCGGGAGAAGGGCGGTATAAAAATTTAAATAATAAATAAATAAATAAATAAATAAACTTCAATAGAGAGTGGGAGGAAAGAATCAATGTTAATAATGAAGGTAGGAAAACAGGGGTTGGGGAAAGAAGATTCAGAATATAAAAACTTGCTTCCACAGGAACCTAAAGAAAACTTAGGGAATTATGAATTATTAAAAGTATAAAAGAATAATTCAGGTAGAAGAGAAAAAGGATGGAATTAAAGGGAATAAAGGTTATTCTTTTATAAATTGTAACAAATGTAATATCAAAGTGTGAGACTATCTGTCTGCTGTTTCAGTGACTATGCAAAGCGACCACAAATGGTAATCAGTGGAGACAATGTATTATGACTTGCTAAGAGCTCCCCAGGAGACAGGAACTTACGCCTTGGGCAAAAATTGCTATCAGGAGACAGGAACATTGGCCCAAGGTGAAAATCAGTTCAGGGAAATTAAAGCTTACCATCTCGGCAATAAAAAATTACAATCCAGCTGTAAAACTTTACAATAGTTGGAAACAACTTTTAAAAATGTTCACCCAATTTTCAATATAATTTAAAAAAACTTGGTCTCCTATTCTGTTCACAAAATGGGCCAGCTTAGCTCTTAGGACCTTGCAAGCTCAAACCATCTTACTCCATATATTTTCTCCAAACTCCTCAGCGATATCACGAAATATTAGCTGCAATTCTTTCTCCAGTTGCTCCATCAAGGCAAAATTATCCATATCACCTACATATTGTAAATCCCTGGTATCCACTCTATGTTCTGGAAAATTTACCTTTTCATTTATCTGTTTGATCTCTCCTACAATTTAACGCATCTCCTTACAAAATTCCTTGTCTATATTATCCATTTTGCATTGCAAAAATAATTTTAGCTGAGTATCCTTCCACCAATGCCCATAGAATCCATTCTCCTGATCTTCTCTTTCTCTTCTCCTGGCCAAGAGCATTAATTTTAATAAATATTAATGTATTAATTAATTTTACTAAATTGTGTGTGAGTTTTGTGTCGTTTTAAAAATTTCTGTCTTGGACTAGTTCAAGAGAGAGAGAGATTTATTTTGTTTCTATTTTTCATTCTTCATTTTATCTCTCTCTTCTCTTTCTAATAAGATGCCAAATTCGGCTATTACATCTTGTGATCTTTACCTCTTTGTGTCAAAAGAATTTATTCTATCCCAAACTTCTACAACATTCAGCAAAAGTTAATCTTTTTCTCCCTCTTGTGGCTATTGTTCAGATGACGCTGTAACAGGGCAGAGAGGCAGATCAAGGTTCTTTTCATCCAATCATGGCCCATCTTTATCAGAAGGTACAAAATGCGGCTTCATAATCCCCCAAGAGCCGCCGCACGCCTGGAAAAAGGATGACTTCATACAATTTTGTCTATAGAATTCTGCACTTCTGCACTCTTTAACCTACAATTTTCAAAACTGTAAGAAATCAGACCATTGCATTATTCCAACACTAATCCAGTATGAGTGAAGTGGACATACTGTGACAATGACACACAGACTTCAGTGGCGTCTTTTTGCATTGACACGCAAAACCTACTTCTGGGAAAAAAAAAATGGATGGATGGAAGGAAGGAAGGAAGGATGGATTGATGGATGGATGATCAACCTCACTCAACAGATAGTCCTCAATGGAATGTTTCCCAATCTACTGGAGGAGAGTATGCAGTTCTTCCCCTGGTCTGTCCTGATCAGGACTCTTCATCATCCCCAGAATCTAGATGATGGGCCATCGAAGGAACTAATCCTTGTTTCTAACCCAGCCTAGGATGGCCAACACTTGTGGTGGTGGTAAACAGGAGAAAGCTTGCGCTCTTTTTGAGAGGTCCTCTGGAAGGCTGCCTAAAATGAAAGTAGTGGGAGGGCAGAGTCTCACACAGAAAATCAAGGCTGGGTTGGATAGGAATAGGTGCTTCCTCTCAACAGATCCCTGTGAGAGGCTGATCTGGGTTGGAAAGTGGAACATTATATTTCCTGCAGTCCTTCTAGAGTCCTTGAGAACTGATATACCATGATATAAGGTTAATAAAGATCACCTCCTCATTGATGAGTCATCCTGAAATTGATTGAAACATTGTTGGGGCTATGCTGCCATAGTATAGTTTAACAACATCTGTAAAGATGATATAGGTGTCTGACACAAAACCTATATTTTGTTGAAAAACTTCCATCATGCTTCTTTCTGAAACAAAGAGAAGGATTACCTCATTATATATTTGATTTGATGATACAGAGAATAATACCATTCTCCAAAGCACTTTTCAGCAGCAAAGTGAATTACAACTTTAAGATTATTTATATTCAGAGAGCCAAGTATAGATTTTAGGAGAAATTGTTTAGGTGAAAACAATTATACTTCAAGCTGCCTTCAAGTTATCCCTTCATTGGAGTGTATATAATGGCAAAAATTAGACAACCATTTATCTGAAATGTGCAGGGTCTTTTGAGCAAGGTTGGACTAGATGACCTCCCTCCTTCAATCCTGTTATTCTATTTCTTTGTTCTACACTGCTTTCCACTCTCCTTTTGCACTTTTATTGTTTATTCGGTGATTTCTTGAATAACTTGGCTCTATCTTTATTTTTACATCCACATTTCTTTTCTCATTTCCACCCTAGAAACAAAATCTGGAACAGTACAGAGCCTAGTTCTGTGGTAAAATTAGAAGAGATATTTGTATTATACTGCCAGGTGGTATATGTCATAAATTTATCTAATCTTACATTATACCAATCTTTTAATTACATCATTCATCCCATCATCTTAAATCAATTTAATTCAAAATTCCTCTTATAATGACTCTTCAAATCTTTTTATTGTATCTTCCTTCTAACCATTGAAGAAGAATCTTCAAATCTTATAGTATTGTCTTATCCTGTTCTCTAATTTCAAATGTCAGTTTGTTCATTTCTGCATTCCATTATTTCATCAAGCCCATCTTGCATAGGTAATTAAATGGCCTTCTGTCCAGTTACTTTCCGCTGTATGGTGGTGCAACATTCACAATCAAATAACTCACTTCAGTCATCCACTCTAAAGACCAAGATCAAAAGCTTGGATTGCTTACAAGAAGGCATTCAACTCCCTGCTATATGATTGCATAATCAATTGCCTAAAAATTACAGAAGTCAATAGAAAGAACAGAAAGCCCTCAAAAATACTGGTAGTGTGTGCCTTGTTCAAATTGCAGTGGAAATCTCATTCCAGAGGGAAGGTGATGCTACAGAAAAAGTGTGTTTCTAGGGTCCTGTGACAGTTTGTTTAAATTAAACTACAGAACATCAACTACCAGATCAAGCTGGTCAGGTGCAAACAGAACATTGGTTTTAGTGTCCTGTTTTAGTGGTTTGGGGATCCTTTTGAGTCCAGTTCTTTTTTGAATTTCACCTACAGGGTGAGATTGAGGTTACATCTGAATGTCCCAAGAAATGCTTTGATATCAAGAGGCAACTGAATAGCTGGTGTTTTTTCTTTGAGACTTCTCATCCAAGAAGCTTCTTCAGCTTTCTAAAGTTGCGTTGAACACATTATATTATATTGTAATAAAGGATGTCACTACACAGACCATTTTATTAAAGATTTACAGTATTATTTCTTTAGAACTCTTCACTATTGTTTGTGACCCAGGTTCCTGGACCCAGACTCCTGGACTCGGATGATTCAGAAAGTGAGGGAAGACCTGGCCAGCCCTGCTTCTCTTGAGCCCTCTCCTCCCTGGCACCCACTCAAAGGGAGGGAGGGGCCGCACAGCCTGATTCCATGGAGCTCTTCTGATTTGGCAACGCCCCAAGAACAGTTTTGGAGCGATGCAAGGTGGGCATGGCAGGGGAAGGTTACTGCAAAATCCCCATTTTCTTTCGATCAGCTGGGACTCGAGAGGCAGAGAATAGATGGGGGTGGGACCAGTCAGAGGTGGTATTTACCGGTTCTCCGAACTACTCAAAATTTCCACTACTGGTTCTCCAGAACTGGTCAGAGCCTGCTGAAACCCACCTCTGCAAACTGTCACAGCTGCTTCTGAAACTGCCTCCAAAGCTGCAGCTGGAAGCCTCTTCGGAAGGAGCCGCATGAGCTTTAAAGTTTAAATTGTTAAAGTCTGAACCATTCAAAACCTGGAAGCAGCTTCCAAAGCATCCATGCAAAAAGTTTGGAAAAAGTTTGGCTGTTGTAACAAAAGATACAGCTATCGATCGGAGCTTCAGAAATCTGGATGATTAGTAGGCAGTAGGAAAATAATACCAAAAACTCTTTAACTTTTGCTGTCATCTGCTGTATTGCCATCTGGATTTTTGCAGGCTGGATCTAGTAGCCCTGCAAAATTGATGCTTTGCACATGTAAGTCCTACAAAGTCCTGAAGCACCTTTTCTGAGGGACATCCACAATCATCTTTCACCACTTATTTATGGTTTGCTGTGTTTTGTTTTTCTTTCTCATCTCCCAGCCTAACTTCCAGTGGTGAAAGCTGAACCAGTTTACTACCATTCTGCTATTTTGCTGGCTGCACCTGTGCACTGTGTGCAGACATGTGCAGTGCACACCATGCACCAAATACGAGGTGTGCGCGCAATGCACACCAAAAGGAAGTAAGTAAGTAGAAGAGGTAAGTAGAACAGTAAGTAGAACAGTAAGCAGAAGTAAGTAAGTGTCGTGTCCCACTCCTCCGCTGACAGCCGGGTCAGGGAAATCCGAATCAGGCTTGCCTCTGCAGCTCTGCCCAAAGTCCTAGCAAAGTCCTCAGAGCAGGCAGGAGACCAGTAAGTGACTTCAGCAAGATAAGTTCGACTTTGCCTGACTCAGAGACTGCCAGAAAGCAGATCCTTTATATAGGCCATGGGGTGTGGCTCCATGATTCAGCACTCATTAAGGCCTGCCCCTCCCTTCCTTCTGTTGCCTCCGCCTATCCAGTCTTCTGATGCAAGGGTCACTCCAATCAGCAGCTGTTGGAAATAAACCTTCCTCAGGCTCACATGCTGTGGAGGAGGGGGAGGGGTCTAGCTGCTCCGTTTGCCTGGGCATGGAGCCAGGGCTGGGACCGGGAGGTGCCCCCTCCTCTTCAGCTTGTCTGGGCATGGAGCCAGGACTGGGGCCAGGAGGCATACATTCCTCCGTGTTCGGGAGCAGATAAGAAGGCCCCGGCTGCTGTGAGAGCGGGCAAGACACAACAGTAAGTAACAGTAAGTAGAACAGTAAGTAGAAGTAAGTAGAACAGCGTGCACGGGGGTTGATCAGATGTGGTGCGCGATCTTTTTTTTTTACTTTCAAAAGCATTTTTTTTTTACAACCAATTCAGCTGAATAGCAGCTCAGCTGTGATTGTCAGAGCCCTTTTTTTACCTTTTAAATGCATTTTTTAAAAGAAGTGGCAAGCAGGCGACTAGGCGATTGGTTGGGCGTGGGCGTGGGGGGGGCAGAGATTTTTGCTACTGGTTCTCCGAACCACCCGCTGTCATTGCTACCGGATCAGCTGATTCGGTCCAAACCAGCAGCATTTCACCCCTGCTAACTTCATAATGTTTGTGCTATGTAGTATTATTCCCTACAAGATTCTTGATTACCTGTGATCATCCATGTGATGAATCCAGGAAGGAGAAAGAAAAGATCGTTCCAGCCAAGAGAATCAGGTACCACAGGGCCTGAAAAGGAACCACGTGGTTAGCACAGCACAAAAAATAGTTCCCCTTCCCAGAAACTACTATTTTCCTAGCAATAAAGTGCTGTGTAAGGCTTAGTTCCATGCTATCTCCAAACCTACAAATGTTCAGCCCAGCCTCAGAGAAGCTAAGGGTGGGATTCACTTACCTTCCCTACCACAAATGAATTTACACTTCACTTCACATTCACAAATGTGAGCGCTCCTCCCATCTATCTAGACCAGTTCCAGTCCGGCTTCCGACCCGGTTATAGCACGGAGACGGCTTTGGTCGCGTTGGTGGATGACCTCTGGAGGGCCAGGGACAGGGGTTGCTCCTCTGCCTTGGTCCTATTAGACCTCTCAGCGGCTTTTGATACCATCGACCATGGTATCCTGCTGCGCCGGTTGGAGGGATTGGGAGTGGGGGGCACCGTTTATCGGTGGTTCTCCTCCTATCTCTCTGACCGGTCGCAGACGGTGTTGACGGCGGGCAGAGGTCGTCCTCGAGGCGCCTCACTTGTGGGGTGCCTCAGGGGTCGATTCTCTCGCCTACCCTGTTCAACTTGTGGACTTTTTTTTAAATTTCATTTTGTCACAACAGTATAACCATAACAGTATAACAGATAACAGTATCCCAAAGTTCAACTCTGGGAGCTGAAGTCCACAAATCTTAAAAGAGCCATGTTTTCAGACCCCTGGTGTAGTGGGTACAGTGCCAGCCTCATAACTGAGAGACTGTGTGTTCCAGAAACTGGGAGAAAGTGACTTTGGGTCAGTCAATCTCTCTCAGCCCAACCCACCTTCCAGGGTTGTTGTTGTGGAGAAGGAAATAGGAAAAGGAGTACATATAGATCTCATTTAGCAACTGATCCCCATCAGTCAATTGCAAAAGGCTACTTGCTAATATTATTCTGCATATGATACCTTTAACACCATCACACGACAATATCTGCCTATCCAGGTCGTTAGGAAGGACTCACTACCGGTACCTGTATAAAAATGCCAAATGCAATCTAAACATCTGGCAAACTATGGTGACCATAGTTTATTAAATTTATATTAAAGAAAATGGCATCAGTCATCCACTCTTTTTTTAAAAAAGATTTTTTTATTTTTTACAACAAACAAACATAAAAACATCTTCAATCCAAATACCCTACACAGGGTGGTCACTTGAGGGACATTACATCTAATGTCCCAAAGGTGCTTTTTCAAGAGGCAACTGGACTTTCTGGTGTGTTTTTTTTCTTTGAAGACGTTTCACTTCTCATCCAAGAAGCTTCTTCAGCTTTCTCCAGTTGCCTCTTGAAAAAGCACCTTTGGGCCGACCATGACTTGGATGACTGAGAATCTCCACAGACATTATATCTAACGGTTCGTATTAGGCAACTGTCAATCTCTACTATTTTTTCTATTGTTTGTATTGTTTTTATCCTTGGATTGTGAGCCGCCCATAGTTTGGTGTAAGATAGGTGGCCAAATAAACATTTAAAATAAATAAGTAAAATTACTCAACTGGACAAGATCAAGGAAGCAAGAATGACACAGGTAGTCTAATGTTACGTCTGGAGTAAATACAGAATCTTGGAAACTCCAAAAAGAATTTCCAAGATTCATTTACAGCGAGTTTAACATAACATAACATAACAACAGAGTTGGAAGGGACCTTGGAGGCCTTCTAGTCCAACCCCCTGCCTAGGCAGGAAACCCTACACCATCTCAGTCAGATGGTTATCCAACATTTTCTTAAAAATTTCCAGTGTTGGAGCATTCACAACTTCTGCAGGCAAGTCGTTCCACTTATTAATTGTTCTAACTGTCAGGAAATTTCTCCTTAGTTCTAAGTTGCTTCTTTCTTTGATCAGTTTCCACCCATTGCTTCTTGTTCTACCCTCAGGTGCTTTGGAGAACAGCCCGACTCCCTCTTCTTTGTGGCAACCCCTGAGATATTGGAACACTTCTATCATGTCCCCCTAGTCCTTCTTTTAATTAAACTAGACATACCCAGTTTAGCAGGAGAGAATCCCTTGAAATGATTTTTCCTACATTTCTTGCCACAAGGACTATGTTCTACTTACAAAATAGCTACCTTCTGTCTTTAAACAGAAAAAGCGCTCGATGGCATAGGGCCGGGTTACTTACGGGACCGCCTACTGCCACCGATTGCCTCCCACCGACCCGTACGCTCTCACAGAGAGGGACTCCTTAGGGTGCTGTCCGCCAGGCAGTGCCGACTGGCGACACCCAGAGGAAGGGCTTTCTCTGTGGGGGCTCCCACCCTCTGGAACGAGCTTCCCCCAGGGCTGCGCCAACTTCCCGACCTCCGAACCTTCCGCCGCGAGCTTAAGACACATCTATTTATTTGCGCAGGGCTAGCCTAGGGTTTTTAGTTTTAAATTTAGTTTTAATGGGGTTTTATACTATTTTAGTGATATTTTAATTTCGGCCTAATTAATAAGTTTTTTAATTGTTGTTTTTATTTGTATTATTCTTAGTTTTTATTTGGCTGTACACCGCCCTGTCCTTCGGGAGATAGGGTGGTATAAAAATTTGAATAAATAAATAAATAAATAAATTTAATTGTTGATGATCCCCTCATTCATTAGATTTTTTTATCTCACCTTTATTACTTTATAAGTAATACATAAAACTCCTTCCTCCTTCTCCTCTTTTCCCCCATCAACAACTCTGTGAGGTTGGTTGGGCTGAGAGGGAGTGACTTGCCCAAAGTCAGCCAGCTGGCTTTCATGCTTAAAGTGGGACTAGAACTCCCGGTCTCCTGGTTTGTAGACCAGCACTTCCATCACTACGCCAAATTGGCTTCATTATTTTCCCAGCCTTGCTACAGACTCTCATCACAACTTGATCATGTGGTAATTCTAGGTCTTAAAAGTAGCAACAGTACTTAGACTTATGTACTGCTTCATGCTGCTTTACAGCCCTCGCTAAGTGGTTTACAGAGTCAGCCTATTGCCCCCAACAATCTGGCTCCTCATTTTACTGACCTCGGAAGGAAGGAAGAAGGCTACTTCAACCTAGACAACATAGTATCAACAGTAGAAACCTTCAAATTTCTAGGTTCTATCATATCGCAAGATCTAAAATGGACAGCTAACATCAAAAACGTCATTAAAAAAGGACAACAAAGAATGTTCTTTCTGCGACAACTCAGTAAGCTCAAACTGCCCAAGGACCTGCTGATTCAGTTCTACAGAGGAATTATTGAGTCTGTCATTTGCACCTCTATAACTGTCTGGTTCAGTTTTGCAACCCAACAAGAAAGACACAGACTTCAGATCAACAGATGATGCTGTTAATATGGCTCTGCACTACATCCTACAACATCTTGAGTCTCCAAAGACCTATGCAAGGGTCCTTTTTGTAGACTTTAGTTCAGCATTCAATACCATCATTCCAGACATTCTTCTAACTAAGCTAAACCAGCTACAGGTACCAGAACAGACTTGTAAGTGGATCACAAGCTTCCTAACAAACAGGAAGCAGCAGGTGAAGCTAAGCAAGATCACATCAAATACCTGTACAATTAGCACAGGGGCCCCCCAAGGCTGTGTGCTCTCCCCTCTTCTCTTCTCTCTGTATACCAATGACTGCATCTCCAACGATCCATCTGTTAAGCTACTGAAGTTCGCAGATGACACAACAGTGATTGGTCTATATAGATGGGAGGTTCGAATTGGTTTAACAGTATTTTTTCAAGGCAGGAGATATCGAATTGATACTGAATTGAAAGCAAAAGATTTTCTTTTTAATGTATTGAAAGTGGATGTAGAAACAGTGGATAAAAGTCTTCAAGAGAAACAGAGTGGGGAAGCTGAAACTGCACCTGTGATATCAGTACCTCAAGAACAATCTCAAGAACAAAGAGTGACAAGGGGAGCTATTAGGCGTAAGGAGATGGAGGAACGACTTCAAAGACAGGAACGGGATTCTACTACTGAAGCTGTGGGAGGAGCCAAGCCGAAGAGTGAGGGTCTTCAGCTAATTGCTCAGAAGCTTCAAGAGGCCAGAGATGGCAAATAAATTTTTGACATGGAATGTTAATGGTTTAAATTCAGCACAGAAAAGAAGAAAAATATTCCATTATTTGAAACAATTTAAAAATGATGTGATATGTTTGCAAGAGACACATATAAAATTATCAGATCAGAAATATTTGATTAATTCGAAATTAGGTAAACATTTTGTTTCTTCTGCTCCGAATAAGAAAAATGGTATAGTTATATATTTGAAGAAAAATATATCAAGTAAATTAATTGAAACGGACATTCAAGGAAGATATATTGCTATTGAATTGATTTTAGAAGGAAAAAAGACACTTGTGATTGGCATATATGCACCTAATCAACAACAAGAAAATTTTTATAAACTGTTACATGAAAAATTGACTTTTTGGGACTATAAAACATTTATTATATTAGGGGATTGGAATGGTGTAATGGACACTAGAAGAGATAAAAGAACTCTTTCTAAGAAAATTCCTATGCATGCAAAATTGCCTAAATCTTTTTTTGATTTGATGGAAGATTTTGAGTTGAAAGATATATGGAGAAGGCAGAATTTTGATGATAGAGATTATACTTATTTTTCGGACAGGCATCAATCTTTTTCACGTATTGATTTTATATTAATTACCAATGACTTGCTTTCTAGGGTTAGGAAAACAAAGATATTTCCAAGGTGTTTAACTGATCATAGTCCGGTATGGATGGAGTTGCAATATGAAGGTGGAAGAAGATCATGGAGAATAAATGAAAATTTGTTTAGATATGAGGATAATGTAAATCAATGTAAAAAACAAATGAAAGAATTTTTTGATTATAATTTGGGAAAGGAACTTGATAGAAATGGTGTGGGACGCGAGCAAGGCCTTTATGAGAGGAAATTTGATATATATTAATAGTAGACAGAGGAGAAAACTACAAAAACAGCGAGGGATTTAGAAGAGGAAATTCAGAGGAAACAACAATTATTGGTATATAATCCACATGATTTAAAAACTACTGAAGCGATAAAGATATTACAGAGTCAATTTAATATGTTAATGGCAGATCAGGTGGCAACCAATATACAATATGCTAAACATAATACTTTTTGTAATGCCAATAAATCAGGGAGGTGGTTGGCTTATATGTTAAGGAAAAGACAGAAAGCATGTACTATTGAAGGAATTGAATACAAGGGTAAAGTGCGATTTCAACAGGATAAAATTAAAAAAGCTTTCTTGGAATATTATACAAATTTATATGCCAGAGATACAATATTGAATATGGATATTGATAAATATTTGAAAGAATATAAGGTTAAAGGTTTAACTAATGAACAAAGGGAAGAGTTGAATCGGCCTATAACTTCTGAGGAAATTATTTTGGTAATAAAGCAATTAAAAATAGGGAAATCCCCAGGCACAGATGGACTTACAGCAATATATTATAAAAGTTACAGGATGAGATAGTTGGTCCACTTATGGAGTTATTTAATCAGATATTGATGGGAGGAGGAGTACCACCATCATGGAGGACTACTTTTATTTCATTGATACCAAAAGAGGATCAGGATTGTACTAAGCCTGGGAATTATAGACCGATTTCACTCTTGAATAATGATTATAAGATTTTTGCAAAAATAATGGCAAATAGGTTAATGGAAATTGTACAACAAAGGATTCACACTGACCAGTCTGGTTTCATAAAAGGGAGACAAATGAGGAATAATGTTAGGCAGATAGTGAATTTATTGGAATATTTGGAAAAGAAAAATCAGATTCCGGCAGCGTTTATATTCTTGGATGCAGAGAAAGCTTTTGATCGTTTGCATTGGGAATTTTTATTTAAATTAACAGACAAAATGCAATTTGGAAATACTTAGGGCAATTTATGGAGAGCAAACAGCTCAGATAATAATTAATGGTAGTTTGACAGATAGTTTTAAAATTGCGAAAGGAACAAGGCAGGGGTGTCCTTTATCACCTTTATTGTTTATTTTATCTTTGGAACCTTTATTGGATAAGATAAGAGAGTTAAGGGAGATAGAGGGTATTAGAATTAGAAGATATGAATATAAAGTTAGAGCATTTGCAGATGATTTGGTTGTTATGTTGACTCAGCCTATAAATTCGAGTGTATATTTGTTGGAAGTAATTAATCAATATGGAAGGGTCTCAGGGTTTAAAGTGAATCAAAATAAAACAAAAGTGTTAACCAAAAATATGATTAAGAACCAGAAAGAAAAACTAGAGGAAATAACAGGATTTGAAATTGTAAAAAAGGTTAAATATTTAGGAGTCTTTCTTACTTCATCAAATGGAAAATTGTATAAGAATAATTATGATGTGTTATGGAAAAAAATTCAGAAGGAAATGAATACTTGGAAAAAATTACAATTATCTTTGTTAGGGAGAATAGCAGCTATAAAAATGAATGTTTTGCCTAAATTCTTGTTCTTGTTTCAGATGATACCAATAATTAAGAAAGATAAAAATTTGGATGAATGGCAGATTGGAATTAATAAATTTATATGGGAAGGGAAAAAAGCGAGAGTCAAAATGAAAATAATGCAAGATACACGGGAAAGAGGAGGATTAAAAATGCCTAATTTAAAACTGTATTATGAAGCAGTTGTTCTTTCGGTAATAAGTGATTGGTTTAATTTGACGGAGGAAAGGATTTTGAATATAGAAGGTTATGATTTATTATATGGTTGGCATGCATATTTATTGTATGATAAGAAAGTAGATAAAGCTTTTAAGAATCATGTGTTGAGAATTTCTCTTCTGCGTGTCTGGAAAAATATTATTATAAGTTAAATTACAAAATTCCTATATGGGTATGTCCTCGCACGCAGTAGAGAATATAAATATAGAACAGGAACAAGAAATGATTACTTATAAAGATCTTTTATACAATGAGAGGAAATTTACAACTAAAATCTGTGGATACATTAAAAGAAGAAGGGAGGAATTATACTTGGTTTCAATATGGACAGTTAAAGGCTAGATGGAAAGAAGATCAGAAAATTGGTATCATTCAAAATGAAGAAAATCTGGTTAAACAAATTAGAAATCAAACTCAGGGGCATATAAAGAGATTGTATACTGTGTTGATAGAAATAGATTCTGAAAGAGATTTAATAAAGGATTGTATGATAAAATGGGCACAGAATATTCAAGAACCAATAATGTTGGAAACATGGGAAAAATTTGGGTTAGAAATGTTAAATTTACAAGCGCAGAATTTAAGGGAAAATTTTTATAAGATGTTTTATAGATGGCATTTAGATCCTAAGAAAATTATCAGGTATGTATCCAGATATGCAAGCGAAATGTTGGAGATGTAATTGTGATGATGCTACATATTTTCATGTATGGTGGACTTGTAAGAAAATTAAGTCTTTCTGGATAAGAATCTGGTGGATTATGCAGAATGTTCTGAAGAAGAAGATAAAGTTCCTACCGCAATTTTTCCTTTTGGGAATAACAACGGACTGTACAGTGATTGAGACTAAGTTGATTTTGAACTTAATAACAGCAGCACGACTGTTGATTGGACAATATTGGAAGAAAAAAGAATTACCCACAATAGAAGAATGGATATTGAAAGTTTCCAATTTGGCTGAGATGGCTAAAATCTCAGCCTTCTTGAAAGACAGTACTCAAGAAAATATTTAAATGAATGGAAGAACTGGATTGATTATATTCAAAATAGATATCAGATTAAGAAATTTCGGATTGCTTTTGAATGAAGGATGTTATTTTGATTTTAATGGAAGAAGTCAGGTTATGTGAGAGAAAGATTATAATTGTGTTAGATTTTAAAAAATTTAATGTATGACTGTTTTGTTTAAGGAACTATACCTTGTGTTTGCTCCGGGAAGTCCGGGGGGGGGGAGGGGGGTTTAGGAGGGAGGGGGGGAGGGGGAAAATTTTAATTGTTGTAAAACTTTTTTAATTTAAAAAAAAAAAAAGTGATTGGTCTCATTCGAGACAATGACGAATCCGCATATAGACGAGAGGTCGAACGACTAGCCTTGTGGTGCAACCAAAACAATCTGGAACTGAACACACTCAAAACCGTAGAAATGGTGGTAGACTTTAGGAAAAACCCTTCCATACTTCCACCTCTCACAATACTTGACAACACAGTATCAACAGTAGAAACCTTCAAATTTCTGGGTTCTATCATATCGCAAGATCTCAAATGGACAGCTAACATCAAAAACATCATTAAAAAAGGACAACAAAGAATGTTCTTTCTGCGCCAACTCAGTAAGCTCAAACTGCCCAAGGAGCTGCTGATCCAATTCTACAGAGGAATTATTGAGTCTGTCATTTGCACCTCTATAACTGTCTGGTTCGGTTCTGCAACCCAACAAGAAAAACACAGACTTCAGAGGATAATTAGAACTGCAGAAAAAATAATTGCTACCAACCTGCCTTCCATTGAGGACCTGTATACTGCACGAATCAAGAAGAGGGCCATGAAAATATTTGCAGATACCTCGCATCCTGGACATAAACTGTTTCAACTCCTACCCTCAAAACGACGCTATAGAGCACTGCACACCAGAACAAGTAGACACAAGAACAGTTTTTTCCCGAAGGCCATCACTCTGCTAAACAAATAATTCCCTCAACACTGTCAGACTATTTACTGAATCTGCACTACTATTAATCGTTTCATAGTTCCCATCACCAATCTCTTTCCACTTATGACTGTATGACTATAACTTGTTGCTGGCAATCCTTATGATTTATATTGATATATTGATCATCAATTGTGTTGTAAATGTTGTACCTTGATGAACGTATCTTTTCTTTTATGTACACTGAGAGCATATGCACCAAGACAAATTCCTTGTGTGTCCAATCACACTTGGCCAATAAAAATTCTATTCTATTCTATTCTATTCTAATTAGAACTGCAGAAAAAATAATTGCTACCAACCTGCCTTCCATTGAGGACCTGTATACTGCACGAATCAAGAAGAGGGCCGTGAAAATATTTACAGACCCCTCGCATCCTGGACATAAACTGTTTCACTCCTACCCTCAAAACGACGCTATAGAGCACTGCACAACAGAACAACTAGACACAAGAACAGTTTTTTCCCGAAGGCCATCACTCTGCTAAACAAATAATTCCATCAACACCGTCAAACTATTTACTGAATCTACACTACTATTAATCTTCTCATAGTTCCCATCACCCAGGCTGATTTGCAGTAAGCATAATGCATTGCATTTCCCTGCAAATTCAGCTCATCCAAAAGAAAGGATTGCAATCTGAAATTAAAAGCATTACTATTTTGCCATATACCAAAACAACACAGACTAGAATTGCATGTACTCTTTCCCCATTCTAGCCGATAGGGGTGACAATCCTCTTCCATTTATCCGGTGTGAAGAAATCCTGACCAGAACAACAACAGCTGAACAGCCCAGCCTCCAGGGGTGATTTTGGCTAATTCAGCGAGGCAGAAATATTAACAGCTTAGACCAATTTCTCATTAGGTCTAGGATCAACTTGCTGAGGTGGCCAAGAGCATTTTGCTAACCATTTTCGGAGGAATCTACAACAATTTTCTGGGCCTGCTTTGCAGAGGATTTTGCCAGCTGGAAAATAAAGCCGTGCAGATGCTAGGCATTGTGCAATGCCCACATGCTACAAGTTCAGGACCTACAATTGTGAAAACATCCCAGGGCACCGTTCACTGGGAAAGCGTGCAGAGCTCATTTCCAACCCTGATATTGCAACACCATCCCAGAAAGGCTGTTTGGCAGATGATGAGGGCCAGGTGGTGAAGCCCATTAATTCACTGAGGAGGCTGAGATGATACAGGCGTTTAGCTCGAGCAAGCCCAACCTTTAGTTAGATACTAAAAGAAGCAAACCCTTCTAACTTGGGGTAGCTTAGGAACCAGCAACAAGGCATTTGTTTTATTTGCGTAGTCTCTGGGTGGCTCACACAACATATCCAAATATATAATTAAAACAGTCATAAACATAGCAGTACGATACAATAACATGGACAAAAATCAGTCATAACTATCAAAAACATAATGGCAGCTCCAGAAAAAGATTAACCTCAGTCCTGAGAAGAGAGGCAGGTCTTTAGAGCCTTTCAGAAACCTAACAGAGAGACTTCCCAAATGTATCCCTGGGAGGATGCTGTTCCAAAGGACAGGGGCTATGACAGTGAAGACGTGCTTCCTTGGCCACGCAAGATGATAGTGTTCAAGGACACTATCTGGAACACAACTTGTCCAAATATATCTTCTCCTCCTCTTCTTCCTTTTCCATCTCTTCCTCCTCCTCCTCCTGCTATTATTCCTGCAAGTTCAGGGTTTGCTTTCCAAACTGACAAACGCCATCTTGTACAATCAAATGCAGCATCTGGGTCCAATTGGGCAATTTTCATATCTGCATTATAGAATAGAATAGAATTTTATTGGCCAAGTGTGATTGGACACACAAGGAATTTGTCTTGGTGCATATGCTCTCAGTGTACATAAAAGAAAAGATACGTTCATCAAGGTACAACATTTACAACACAATTGATGGTCAATATATCAATATAAATCATAAGGATTGCCAGCAACAAGTTATAGTCATACAGTCATAAGTGGAAGGAGATTGGTGATGGGAGCTATGAAACGATTATATATCAAATGTAACAAGCAGGCAGAAATGATCGAAGGTGAGCAGTTCCTCAGCTGGCCCTGGCCCTGTGCCATGAAGGCCTTTCTGAATAACTGATAATTTAAGCACCCTATCCTCAAAACAAAAGTCATTTTTGTTATGAAAGAAATCCATAAACGCAGCTCTCGGATCAGATTAAGCCTTTTACTTATGTAAACCGATAGAAAAAAGTCAGAAGTGAACTTACTTTTGAATCCCCCAGAAATTCTTCTGTAACAATAGAAACTTTTTGCAAAAGAAACAAAATAAGAATAACAAGAGTTTTTGGCAGGGATGCCTCATGTGAAGAATCTCATGGCCCAAAGTAGGTCTGTTTTGAGCTCAGGCGGTATCTGTAATATGTCTGGCTGGCCAGCAGGTGGAGACAGGAAAACGCTGTGCAGTGGTTTACACACTGAAGAACTTGCACAGAAGCATTTGTGGCTGGTATGGTATGCTATTCCCACTCGCCCTCTTCCGGCAGGTGGAAAAGATTGCTCAACAAGGATCCGAGTTGCAAGCAGGTGCATTGCAACCACCTGGGTCCCTGGGTGTGTTGCAGCTGAAAATCAGTGGCTAAATCTTATTAGTGGAGGGACCCAGTTGTTTTGATGGCTAAATACTGACAACAGCCTTTTTATTTTCAAGCTGGAGCTGTTTAGTTGTGCTGCTGGACTATGTCCCCCATCATCTCTTACCCTGCATGCTTCTTCCTCTACGTTGGTCCTACAGATTTAAAATTGCAATATGCCCATATTCTGTGATTAAAAACGTTGTGCTCCTTTTAAAACCAAGGATCCAAGTCATAAATCGAATCCAAAGACGGTAGAGATCAGGGCCGTATCAGGAAAAAGGCATAAATGCACGTCAGATCGTAGTCATTCTCTCACTTAGAGATGTCCTGTGTACATTTTTTTTCTGTTCAGGTAGTCTGTTGAGGGTAGCATAATACACCGGTAAAAATGCAAAGAAAAAACTGGATAGGAATATTCATTCTTTCTGACATCCCATTTTTTCTGACACCCCCAAGGTTCCCTCCCAATCAGTACTGGAGCTTTGCTTTGGGGTTCTGAAATTAGACTGAAGCTGCATGAGACTCCTGACTGTCTACCCTGATTTTTATTTTTATTTTTTGGTGCCTTCAAGTCAGTCTTGACTCCTGATGACTACCTGGGCAAGGCCTCGCAGTTTTCCTGGCAAATTTTTTTTGTTAGTGGTTTGTTCTTGTCTTCTTATTCCTAAAACTGAGATACAGTGACAAGTCCAAGGTCACAAAGCTGGCTTTGGATCTAAGGCAGGACTAGAACTCGCAGTCTCCCAGGTTCTAGCTTGATGTGTTTACCATTACACCAAACTGGCTCTCCCATCTTGTTCTGTTGGAGTTTTATTTTAAACACAGATAAAGAAGGTTAAGGATAAAAATACAATAAATATTTAATAATAGATTCATTGAAATAGCAAGATAAAAGCATAACGGCTTTAAAGATAAGTGATAAACTGAGGGAAACTTAACTTTTACCTTTTCCTGGGCTCTACATATTCCTTGTCTCTTCCCAACTCTAGTACATCAGAATAGGCTTCCTGGGCTGCATATCCTTGAAACAAATACAGCAAAGATATATGGGAGAAATAAGCTTATTTTAACACAATTTTATTTTAATGCAGTTTTAGCACAAGATCACATAACTCAAAGTGTACAATCAGTCTGCCACTGTAATTGAAAATTACTATTCTGCTATGAATAACATATAGCATTCTGCTATGCTGGTCTATAACTAGGCAAGATTTAATTTAACTTGATTCATATTCATATATTATAAGGAAAAATGCATCACAATAATTCAAGTTTCAGGGCATTGGCAGAATGAGATGAGAATATTTTAAAGCAGAGGTGGGCAACTATGGCCCTTTTATGACCTGTGCAGTTCAACTCCCAGAATTCCTGAGCCAGCTGGGAAATTTTGGACGTTGAAGTCCACAAATGTTAGTTTCCAAGGTTGAAAGTCTTTACTCTAAAAGATGCTAAAAGTTGCTCATATGGGAAATGACCTGAAATAAGCTTCATGGGTGTCATAGAGGACAACTCTCCCCCTTGCAAACTAAACACAGATTATTTACAACAAAAATGGAGAACTTGCCAAATATTGCCAGAATGATAACAAACAGGCAGCACATTGAGGGGTGGGGGGGACCCAGTAAATATATCTTGGAAATTGATACGCTTTGAAATACTTTTCATGCTGATTTGGAAGGAATAGTATGAATGTGTTGGGATATTTAATGCCTTTGCAAGGCAGGGTGAGGGACAAATAGAGCACTTTGGCAGGAGGGGAGTGAAGTTTGCCTCGGTCTTATCTCCCCTCTCTTCTGAACTCCGGTTTAATTAGAATTTCTCAAATCACATGTTCATAATTTGTACAGATTATTCAGTTCCTTTTGAAATGTTCCTTCTTAAAAATAAATGTCAAATGCAGTGAAGATGGCTTTGAAAATATTCAGTAAAGAGGTGAAATTTAAAGTATCTGTACAGAAGAAGATTGCATGTCCTTAATGCAGAATATCCCAAGCTCTGTTCACTTGATTGGCCACTTTGGAAAGCACCTTATGAAACACAACCAAAGCATTTAATATAGGGAGAAAAGGATAAGCGTCTTGATCGATATAAATCAGGCACTTACTTCATGCTTGATGGCTTATGCACATCCATATTCGTTTCTATGGGAGCAAGAGAGAACACCCCATTAGATTATGTCTTCAATGTATAGGGGCAGATGCCAGAATCTCAATGAGTTATGGGATGAAGTTTCATAAATAGACTGTGTATTTTCAATGCTGAGTTTGTTTATTTTTCCACTTGATTGACTGATTGATTGATTACATGCTATCAAGTTGCTGTCAACTTCACATAGATAGATTTTCTCCACAACGTTCTATTCCTAACCTAGTCTTTCAAGTCCCTGCAACTGAATCCATCTAGATTTCTGTTGGTTGTCCTCTTGTTACTTTTCCTTCCACCTTTCCCAGCAAGAAAGCCTTCTCCAGAGAGCTAGATTTTCATGTATTGTGTCCAAAATAAGATAATTTGACAGATGATTAATCTGTCCCAACCTATGTGAGGAGCTCTTTGACCAGCTCTTGAGAGATAAGGATCATGGGAGTTAGCACCTTCTACTGGGAAGGAAGGGGCATTGTAAACAACTTTGACTTCCACTGATTACTTCAGAAAAAATGGTATGCAGCTCTTTGGGGAATTTTGTATTTATCCAGCCACTTAAGAAATATTGGAGTAAACCAATAGGAAAAAGGTATATAAATTCCAGAAAGAGTGCAAAGAAGATCAAAAAAGATGATTAGGGGTCAGGAGGCTAAAACATGATGAATGGTTGCAGCAATTGGGTATGTCTAGTTTAATGAAAAGATGGACTAGAGGTGACATAATAGCAATGTTCCAATATCTCAGGGGCTGCCACAAAAAAGAGGGAATCAAGCTATTCTCCAAAGCACCTGAGGGCAGGACAAGAAACAATGGATGGAAACTAATCAAGGAGAGATCCAACCTAGAATAAGGAAAAATTTTCTGACAATGAGAATAATTAATCAGTGGAGCAACTTGTCTCAGAAGTTGTGAATGCTCCAACACTGGAAGTTTTAAAGAAGAGATTGGACAAGCATTTGCCTGAAATGGTGTAGGGTTTCCTGCCTGGGCAGGGGGTTGGACTAGAAGAGCTCCAAGATCCCTTCCAACTCTGTTATTCTGTTCTTACATAGCAGGGGAGATTTTACAAGACTAGAGAGAGGCATTCCCTTTGGACTGGCTTAGTATTTCCTGAGCTTCCCAGAAAAGCATTAAGAAAAACCAAAATTCTGAAGCTAGTCCAAGAATTAGAAAAATGTTACCTCTAGACGGTCCCTTGTTCCTTACACACACACAAAAATAATCTTCCCATGAAACTGTGTAATGGGCAAAGCAGCAGCAGAAGTACCTTCCTCAACTCTGTCACTCCTCAGTCTGGATAACAATGCACCTTGCAGGCTGCAGAAGCTCCTACCATTCATTTCTACAACTAAAATTAGGGAACTTGATCTTTCTAATAACTATTAATATTCCGTTCCAAAAATTGAGTGGATGGAGGAATATTTCTGACTTGAATCTATGCAGTGCTTCCGGAAAGGAGAACTTCTTTCTTATTCCTTCCTGCATTCTCTCAATTCTCTAGTTCTTGCCACTTGCTCATCACTTCATTGCTGCTCTGTTTCCAGTAACAGGAAACATCGAACACCCACCCACCCACTTAACTCCATCATAGATTATTCGCCGCTCAAAAAGCCCGAAGATTTCATAATTCCTCTGTGGCTTGAATTTTTTACACAGAGCAACTAGGATATTATTGAACATTCTGTGACGTCACTCTGATGTGTTTGCCCAGGAATTACAAACCTGTCCATATAGATCAGGGCTCTCCAACCTTGACAACTTTAAGACTTGTGGACTTCAACTCCCAGTTCAGTTCCTCAGCCAGCAAAGCCAGCAAAGACTCCTTATGTTGAAATCAAATTTCTCTTAATCAGGGGTGGGGAGGGGGGACGTGCTCACATCCACACAACAACATACACATGCTCAAGAGGATCCGCCACAGGTCCAGATGTCTGCCTTGCATGACATCACATGGGGTGTAGAACATGCCCTGGGAGAATACAGCCTCTATGCAGCATAAAAGAACCACTGCTTCATCCATTTTAGGAGTCTGAGTAATAAGCATATTAATAATAGAATCCTCATGTTGAGATCACTCTCTTTTTAAACCTCTCCCCCCCCCGGCCCCCATTGCCAAGGCGGGTTCTAAAATAAGCCCAGCTGGGGCTGCTAAGTCCATTTACTGCGAGCTGGTTTGCATTTTGCAACCCGGTGCTCCCTTCTCTGCATACCCTCCCCGGATCCAGCTCTTTGTTTGAAACAGTCCTTGTCACAGCAGAAGGTGCCAGAATCCAGCTGTTCTTTCCCAAACTTCTGGGAGAGGAGAGGCCCAGTTACATCTCGTTCTCGTAAATACATAATCCAGCTCGAGCGAGTCTTTGTGCGGGGCCGTCGCAACGCCCGTGGCAAGCCTGTCATTGGAAACAGGCCTCCAAGCCAGAGCTGGGAGGGAGATGGAGGAGCAAACACAGACCATCTTCTCAGGAAGGCAGCGTGATGTGCAAGAAGGAACACGGTGTGTGTACTCTGTCCAAAACCATTTCCCTATTGATCATTTCTGCATCTCAGCCAGGCTGGGCTGGGGGGGGAAGCCCAGAGAAATGGCAGATGTGTGTGTGTCTTCTTCCTCCCCCTCCCTCCTAAAAATCACAAGTGGAGAGCCTTCTGCCTTGCTCTCTTCCACCACCCGCTCTCCCCCGCTCTCTTTTTTGCAAAAATACGTGCACATTTGTTTCTTATTTGTAGCGCACCATTACACTTGCGCTGTGCTCAGAAATATTTGGCGAAAATATAACCCTCAGAATGTGGTGTTTTGTCCTAAGGACAACAAGATGCTTCTCCCAGATAGCAAACACAAAAAGCTTTGTAATCGGATTTCCGAAAACCTTTCGAAATATGAAGGCACTGGGGGGAGGGGGGAGAGTTTGAGAGGATGAGAAGAAGATATTTAACAGAGCCCTATAAAGCTAAAAAACAAACACCCCCCCCCCGACTAACTCACAAGAGCCTCTATCATGTCACTTCTTTAAAGCTTACTTTGGATTGTTCTGTATCCCACAGTTTCCCATTCAACCAAGGTTAGAAAGAAAGATATATACAGGCTGGTTTCAAACAACATGTTAGCCTAGGCCAGGGGTCTGCAAACTTGGCTCTTTTAAGACTTGTGGACTTCAACTCCCAAAGTTGAAGTCCAAAAGTCTTAACAGAGCCAAGTTTGCAGACCCCTGGCCTAGGCTGTGGTTTTGGGGGAATCTAACCAGTGGTGGGATTCAAAATTTTTTACTACCGATTCTGTGGACGTGGCTTGGTGGGCGTGGCGTGGCTTGGTGGGTGTGGCTTGATGGGCATGGCAGGGGAAGAATACTGTAAAATCTCTATTCCCTTCCCACTCCAGGGGAAAGTTAATGCAAAATCCCCATTTCCTCCTGATCAGCTGGGACTTGGGAGGCAGAGAATAAATGAGAGTGGGGCCAGTCAGAGGTGGTATTTACTGGTTCTCTGAACTACTCAAAATTTCTGCTACCGGTTCTCCATAACTGGTCAGAACCTGCTGAATACCACCTCTGAATCGAACCATTGTCTTAGCATGCTGTGTGAAGCAGAACTTGTCAAGATGTAATATGGTTTGTTAGATAAGACCAGTTTTTTGTCCCTCCGCTCTCTTAAACCACATTTTGAAAAGGATTAAGGTATTTTCTCTTCCCCTGTTTAGAACCATGCACATTGGAAGGAACTTAATTTGGATGTTTCCCTTTTTTGACTGAATCCAGATATTTCTTCTATGTTACCAATATGTACCTGCAAACGTGCATTGCTTAAAGCCCCAGAGACAGAAAGAATCTAGATGCTTCGTTTACCATCATACTCAAATTCTATTTGTTCATTCTGTCAATGTGCCTAACAATATGGAAAAACAGTACAAAAAAAGTATAAATAGAATAGAATAGAATTCTTTATTTGCCAAGTGTCATTGAACACACAAGGTATTTGTCTCCAGTGCAAAAGCTCTCAATGTACATAGAAACAACAAAGTGATAAATCATTTATCATAAATCATAAGATACAAACAACAATGGATCTATCATAATATACCAAAAGGGGAAAGTAGTAGAAAGATGAGAGGTGAGAAAAATGCGAAGATGAGAAAAGATGAGAAGATGGCAATACTGCCTACTACATGGGTAAATATCTTTAGGCATAGGACAATGCTGTGGGAGTTATGTGTTCAGCAGAGTGATGGCATGGGGGAAGAAATTATCTTTGTCAGGGGTGAAATGTTCCTGGTTCAGACTGGATTGCCCGATCCAGTAGTGATGGCAGCAGGTGGTTCAGAGAACCGGTAGCAAAAATCCCTGCCCCCACCCTGCCCAGCTGAGCTGCGCGATCATCAGAGGTGTTTTTTTTAACTTTTAAAAGCATTTTTTCTTCAGCTGAAAAAATGCTTTTAAAAGCAAAAAAAAAGCCTCTGATGATCAAGTGGCTCAGCTGGGATCGTCAGAGGCTTTTAAAAGCATTTTTTCTATAACTTCTTCAGCTGAAGAGGCTGTAAAAATGCTTTTAAAGAGTTCTGGTGATCAGGCAACTCAGCTGAGATTGTCTGAACACTTTAAAAGCATTTTTTCTACAACCTCTTCAGCCGAGGTTGTAGAAAAACCTCTGCTTTTAAAAGGCTCCTCTGGCGATCCCAGCTGAGTTGCCTGATCATCAGACGCTTTTAAAAGCATTTTAACAACCTCTTCAGCCGAAGAGGTTGTAGAAAAAATGCTTTTAAAAGGAAAAAAAAAGGTTGGCCACACCCACCCAGTCACATTACTCCCCCACCAAGCCATGCCCACAGAACCGGTAGTAACAAATTTTACATTTCACCCCTGATCTTTGTGTCTAGTTATTTTGGCATGTAAATTTGTCTCTTCAAATAGACGGAGAGAACTGAAAGCTGGGTTAAAAGGCAGCCTTCAGTGAACCTGTTTTGGAAAGATTCTTCCTGGGCAGTGTGTTCTCTGGCTGTGTGTTCTCTGAGCCTATGTCAGATCCAACCAGGATAGCCAGCATTGGGAGATCAAGTGTGTTGCAGTATAACAGTAACTGGAAAATCAACTTCCTATTTGATTAATTGAAAATCAAATATCTGCCTACTGATAAATAGAATAGAATAACAGAGTTGGAAGGGACCTTGGAGGTCTTCTAGTTCAACCCCCTGCTTAGGCAGGAAACCCTACACCACTTCAGACAAATGGCTATCCAATCTCTTCTTTAAAAGTTCCAGTGTTGGAGCATTCACAACTTCTGGAGGTAAGTCGTTCCACTGATTTATTGTTCTAACTGTCAGAAGATTTCTCCTTAGTTCTAAGTTGCTTCTCTCCTTGATTGGTTTCCACCCATTGCTTCTTGTTCTACCCTCAGGTGCTTTGGAGAATAGCTTGACTCCCTCTTCTTTGTGGCAGCCCCTGAGATATTGGAACACTGCTATTATGTCTCCCCTAGTCCTTCTTTTCATTAAACTAGATTTATCCAGTTCCTGCAACCATTCTTAATATGTTTTAGCCTCCCTAATCATCTTTATTGCTCTTCTCTGCACTCTTTCTAGAGTCTCAAGATCTTTTTTACATCGTTGTGACCAAAACTGAATGCAGTATTCCATGAAAGGCCTTACCAAGGCATTAGAGAAGTATTAACACTTCACGTGATCTTGATTCTATCACTCTGTTTATGCAGCCTAGAACTCTGTTGGCTTTTCTGGCAGCTGTTGCACACTGCTGGCTCATATTTAAATGGTTGTCCACTAGGACTCCAAGATACCATACCATACAATTGCAGTAAGAGTGCTTTTTGCAGTCTTATCAATGAATATGTGAAATAAAAATGCAGAAGGATAGGAAAGATGCAAGTGGATGTCTTCAAGTGGTGTGTGCTCAAATCTCTGTGCACAATTCAGCAACAAGAAGAAAACTTAGAATATTGAAGAGATGATGCCAAATAGTCAGCTGCATTCTGGATATAGTATCAGATAATGGGCAATTCCAAACCACAGAAAAGAAATTTGGTTGAGGAGAATTTCAGAAACATCTTGACACTTGAATAATATTCCCGTGTTCAACATTTGTGCTAGTTCAGTATGACCTAGCAAAACTAAAAATGCTTGCCCGGGAATAGTTCTAGTCTTGCAGAATCTTATTGCTGCAACCATCCAACTTTAGTTATGCTTTGTAAAATGTTTAGGGATAATAGTTGCACTAGAACTTCCTCATTGTGTTGCCAAAGTCCACATTGGGGATTGTGAGAATTGAAGTCCCATACAAACATCTAGAAGGCTGCACTTGAAAATGAGTTTCAAATATTCATCCCACTGAAAGTAACACATGGAAGGAGTTTAAGAAACAAAGTTCAAGACATCATATCAAAAAGATCTCTTATTTCAATCAATATTCCAAGTCTGAGTTTGGAGAGACCCAGCAAAGAGGATCCCACATGTTCTTAAGCAGTTGGTTGAACTACTGTAATTATTGGGACACTTTTCCTGAAATTTGGTTTCCTATAACAGATCAATATTTCAGGTCATGAACTCAGGAATAACAATAGCACTTAGACTTATATACTGCTTCACAGTGCTTTACAGCCCTCTCTAAGTGTTTTTATAGAATCAGCATATTGCCTCTAACAACCTGGGTCCTCATTTTAGCGATCTTGGAAGGATGGAAGCTGAGTCAACCAGCCAGTGAGAATCAAACTGCTGAAATGCTGGCAGCTGGCAGTCAGCAGAAGTAGCCTGCAGAACTGCATTCTAACCACTGCACCGCTACTTCGTCACCACGGAATGTTAAAGAGCAGACCAGGGTCTTGTATGGTGACATCTTTTTAGGAACTTGAAAAATATCCGGATAAGCAGAGATTAACACTAGACCAACACCAACTCAGAAAAACAATTAAACAGTAAACAACCTAATCTAGGAACCACCAATAACACTCCCACTAACACTGACAGGGCGAGCCACATACATTATATATGAACAGAGAACAAACCTCACTCCCTTCTATCATTGATGATGTTACCAAGTTGGGCAGTGAAATGTTTTCAAGAAAACAACCAATCTCAGAGAGCACCAAGGACCCCCACAACTTGAAGAACACTGTCACATATTTCTTCAACTATACTTTCTTAATGTATACCTACATTCCCACAACTGGTCATTCCAGTATATTGAGCATTCCAGTACATTGGATGAATCTAAGACATAACAAAGGAAGCCTACTGCTGAATCAGACTTAATGCTCATTGAACCCAGTGTCTGTCTGTTTACAGTGAAAATTGAAACCCAGGGAGCTTTGGGAAGCCCATCAGTAGGTAGGTCCCTTTGAATGCAAAGAATTTGTTTTGCCCAGGGAGGTAAAAGAAATCTGGCATAGATTTTAGATCAAAATCTGCCAGATTGCAATCTGCCAATAAGATATTCCTCTTTCTTAGCCAAAATGACATTAATGCATTAAGTATATGATGAATGCATTGTGGAATGCTGCAGACCAAAACCATCGATTCCCAGGAGCTGTGTTTGTGAGCAGCAAGTGGCATATAAAAATAAATCATATTGGGATAACTGTGTTAAAAACAGAATATATTAGGGAGAGTTGTCTAGGAAATGGAATTTTCTTAGAAGAAGTTCTGCATAAAAACATACAGATTTTATTTCATTTTAATAACTTGCAGAAAACTGACCGCACGGTAGAGTAAGTGAATATACATTGACAGAGATCCCCTTTGGACCGATGTACGCATTCCTAACTTAAACCATTCATCTTCAGCCCTTTTCTGGCTTTTCCTTATTTAATGGACATACTGCAATGGAAGCCTATTCAAATGAAGGATATTCAACTTTCCAAAAATTGCTCCTTTTTTTTTTCTTATTTGAAAAGACTAAATTTGAGAGAAAAGTAAGTGGGAGTGACCATCTGGATTACCCTTTTCAAAACCCCACTTTAGATCAGCCTTTCCTCTCTCGTTTGTTCTTCTGCCTTCTGTCCCCAGTTCTTCATCCCTGAGGTGGAAAGTGAGGTGGGTGACAGTCAGCCATCTTTAGAGCATTCCTTACACTGCGGCTCTCACCTCCCATATCCACAAGCCGCACTCCAGCATATCTCAGTGCTGGCAGGGGACAAGTTATTTCCTTCGTTCACCTCTTGCTGGTATTCAGCTTATCTCCCTCCTGCTATTCCTCAGTATTAGCCCACAGCAAGAAAAATGATTTGCACACGTTCGGGACAGGTAGAAAGACCCTTGGGAAGTGGTAATGGCTTCAGCAAAATGTTTCCACCTACAGGGAAGCTGCCTGATGGCTTTGCCATCTGCTTCAGACAACCAGGAATCAAAATGTAGGGTTCTTTTTTTTCTTTTTAACAGATCACATCACCTGTGGTTTCTAAATCGTTTTGGCTTTTTACCTAGCCACCGCTCCCCCCTCCCCACCCCCGTTCTCCCTCTAAGGTGAAGCATGAGTGAGAGAGAAGGAGGGGGACACACACACACACACACACACACACACACACACACACACACACACAGAGTGCTTGAAAGTCATAAAGGGAATTTTTTTCCTTCTCTGGTTCGGCAAACAACTGGAAGCTCATCCACTTTCTTCTGACTTGAATTGTCCTGAATGGGTTTGTCGTGGGTCACAGAGGGGTCATACAATTTAAGCTACAACTTATCCCTCTGATGTCCTCTCCCTGCAGGAAGAGGAAGCTGAGCCCAGCAGTGTCATGAACACCCATTTCCCCCAAATTTCATAATCATTGAAATTTGAATTACAAACCCAAATGTGACTCTTGACTTTCCTTTCAGATGGCTTTGGGGGCTTTCCAAAACTCAGAGGCATGAGAAGTCCTTTCCTACTGAGATTTCTTCAGGAAAACATCAGCAGCTTAAATAACCGCACAGACAAGCATTTACCTCCATATTCTTCTAAAGGTAAGAGATTATAAGTAATGGCACTTTATTGGCCTTTTTAGGATTCCAATATTTATGGACACTTATATTTGGATTTCCGTATTGAGAGGATTTGTATCTTCCATCAAAAGAGATTAATCGATGCTTGATTTTTCAACCAATTAAGAGGATCACTTAGAGTACGGGTGTCTCACCTTGGCAACTTGAAGACCTCTGGACTTCAACTTCCAGAATTCCCCAGCCAGCTCTAAATGATAACCAAAACAGAATGACCGTAAACATGTCCACCTCTTTTTTTAGATTCCTTCCACCTAACCATTTCTCAGCCCATTCGTTACAGTTGAAGACATACCTAATGTATCTTGATCCTGTTAATTGGATGAAGGAATTGGCATCAAGATGATTCATCTCCTTTGGTGGAAGATTGATGGAAAATTCTGGGAGTTAAAGTCCACAAGCCTTTGTTGTTGTTAGTTGCAAAGTCATGTGTGACCCATCGTGACCCCATGGACAACTTTCCTCTAGGACTTCCTGTACACTACCATCTTCTGGAGTCCATTTAAGCTCATGCCTACTGCTTCAGTGACTCCATCCAGCCACCTCGTCCTTTGTCGTCTCCTTCTTCTTTTGCCCTCAATCTTTCCCAGCATTAGGCTCTTCTCCAATGAGTCCTTCCTTCTCTTTAGGTGACCAAAGTATTTGAGTTTCATCTTCAGGATCTGGCCTTCTAAAGAGCAGTCAGGGTTCATCTCCTTTAGGACTGACCAGTTTGATCGCCTTGCAGTCCACGTTGCCTAAATAGGATACCCTTGATTTAGAGTAAGTTACAGTTTTGATGACCTCTTCTCTACCCCAGCTAAGCTACTTCTGAGTCCTACCTGAGATACCTCTACCTCTGGTTGAGAGCCCAAGATAATTTCAAAGAACCAGAAACAAGAATGAATTGTTTCCCTTTGAAAGAAAGCATTTCCCTCTTCTTCGCTGACAGGAAGAGAAGGTGCTCCTGTTGCCATTAGGATCCTCGGAAACAGGCAGGGATGTTGGAAAAGCAAAACTCAGCCAAGGGTTTCCTAAAACCAAAAAAAACTAGGAACAGACCACAGAACACTGCAGCTGGGAAGCAAGCAAGAGCAGGGTAGCAAATCAAAGATTTTTCTTTCTTTCTTTTGACAGAACAGATGCCGTAGGATTGGCACAGATTCTTCCCTGGCAGGGATTAGAAGGCCCAGGGAACTCAAAAATTCTGAGGCGGAAGAGTATGGAGAGACTATTTGTCCATAAACACAGCTGGAAGCTTTGGTGAGCAACCTGCCTTCGGCCTTTGCTGCATGGATTCCTTCCACATAACCATCCTGGGAGGAGGAGGAGGAAGAAGAATGCTGAGGGGGAGAGAGACAGAGGGAGGCAAGCATGTAACGCCACTGTCTTGCAGCTTATGCAGCGGAGAAATAATTAAACAGTTTTCCTTAACCTTTCAACCCTTCCATTTATACTCCCCATCTATTATACAAGTACCTTCTCAAATAGCAAAATCTTGAAACTGAGCCAGGGGGTCAAGGGGTTTATTGTTTAATGGAGATGAAACATTTTGTAAATTGTACAAAGTCACAATGTTTAGAGTAGAGGCTTCTGGAGGACTGAATCTTTCTCTCCCCTCCCCCTTTCCCCCCCCCCCCCAAGCAAACAGGGAGACCTAACATATGTTCTCCCTCCGTCGCAGGAAATTTGGGATAAGTGTAGAACTGGCATAGACATGTTACCAAATCCTTCATATAAACCAAATGACATCTGCATTCAAATAAAAACATTCCTTCCTTCCAAATACCAGGAAATGCTAAAAGTATCACTATTCTTCTAAGGTCATGCTGAAATGAAATTGTTGGCGTCCACAACACAAAGCAAGTTCACCAAAGGCCAGAAGTTGCTTTCTCTTCTTCCCCCCTCTGCTCCCTCCCCCTTTTTTATGTGTTCAAATTCAACACATTTGCTAAGGCAATTCTCAAGAGCCCCCCTTCTGAGTCAAGCGTATCCCTGCGTGTGTGCGTATGTGTGTATGTTGAATTCTGCAAGCATTTAATCTTCTTCATATGAATCCGTATAAATATTTGAGGAGAATAGACTTATATTAACAAATACTGCAGCCATCCTTTGTTTTTTCTGGTGTTCTCCCTTTCCAGGGAAGAGAAGAGCTCGTTGTAAAACAAAGCAAATATCTTCCGAGCATGCTGTGCCAAAATAATCAAGGGGGGAAATATCCAGGGATTTACAGAATATGAATATTCTTTGTAAATAACTGGAAGAAAGAAGCAGAAGGGTCTGCTAATGTGATACGGAGGTTGAAGGATACCTAAGAATAATAGCTATGTCGGACTGCAGGCTGCAAGTCAAACATTTCTAATGGTCACCAACTCCCAATTCAAACTCATGTAGGGATCAGTCTTGGTGTCTACAATATTTTTAAAGAGGCTTTGGTTTATCTATGCACCACGTTGGGAGAGACTAGCAAAAAGTAACCACACCGCCCAAGGAATCTCTCGTGTTCAAGCAATCCATGCCTGGCACTGCCTCAACGGAAAGAGTGGTAGGCCAGTTGGGAGGCTGGAGCCACAACTTCTGCTTCTTTCTTTGCTCTTGTTGACATGAGATTGGTAGAAATAATAAAGAGAGGATCAAAAAGATCCTGGGTTTGATGGCACATCTGCTACTAGAGCTAGAGTAGGATTGCCATGTTCCTTTGTGTTAAGAGAACACCATGTTCTGTTTGAAGAGGTGTCCTGTCCAAAATTGTCTTACCTATTAACAGTAATTTACTTCTACGTGCTCTGTATGGGGTGACCCTTGAAGAATATTCCAAAGCTCCAACTGGTACAGAATGCAGCAGTGTGGATAATTTTGGATGCTCTTAGGTTGGCTCCTGTAACACTGCTGTTGCTCAAGCTGCACTGGTTGCTGATTTGCTTCAAAGTCCAATTCAAGGTCATTATTCTTGTTGGAGATTTTACCAGAAACTTACAGTAAAGAAAATGTATATTTGATTATTCATGTAATAACTGCAGCTAGAATTTTATTTGCACAAAATTGGAAAAGTGAAGAGAACCCTACGGATAAGAAGGTGATTAAGAAAATATTAGAAATATGCAGAAATGTACAGATTAACACTTGCAATTAAAGAAAGGAAGAATCTGACTGTTATAGCGTATGGGAGTTACTTTATCAATGGTTAGAGAATAAATATGAAAAACAGAAATAAAAGCAGAGGAGTGAAATATGGAAAATGTATTACAAAGTTAAATAAGCTAAGAAGAGATATTATAAATCTGTGATGGCAAACCTATGGCACGCGTGCCACTGGTGGCATGCGTAGACGTATCAGTGGGCACGCAAGCTCAGCTCCAGCTTTGGATCGGAAGTTGGCAAACCGGCCGTTTTCAGCCTCCGGAGGGCCTTCGGGGAGGATGGGGAAGGCTGTTTGTGTCCTCCCCAGACTCCTAGAGAGTGTCGTGTCCCACTCCTCCTCTGACGGCCGGGTCGGGGAAGTCCATATTAAGCGTGCCTCTGCAGCTTTGCCAAAGTTCTGTCAGAGTTCTCAGGGCAGGCAGGAGACCAGGATGTGACTTCAGCAATCCAATTTAGACTTTGCCTGACTCAAAGAATGCCAGAAAGCAGATTCTTTATATATGGGGTGCGGCTCCATGACTCAGCACTTATCCAGGCCTGCCCCACCCTTCCTTTTGCTGACGTCGCCTCTCCACTCTCCGGAAGCATGGGTCCCTCCAGCCTCCAGCTGCCGGTAATTCCAGCTCATGACTGGCTTCACACTCCCCAGGCTCACATGCTGTGGGGGAGGGGCCCAGCTGCTCCGTTTGTCCGGGCATGGTGCCAGGACTGGGGGCTGGAGGCATGTCAGGCCATTCATCTTGCTCGGACTGTCTGGGCATGGTGCCAGGACTGGGGGCTGGAGGCATGCCAGGACATTCTTCTGCACTATCAGCATCCGGCAGGAGACGAGAGGGGCCCAGCTGCGGAGAGGGGGGTGAGCGAGGCACAACAGAGAGGCTGTGGAGACTGGGGACAGCAAAAACGGGCCTTCCGGTCCCACCAGAAGTTGGCAAATGGGCTGTTTCTGGCCTCTGGAGGGCCTCCGGGGAGGTGGGGAAGACCGTTTTCGCCTTCCCCAGACTCCTAGAAAGGCTCTGGAGCCAGGTGAGAGAGAAAAACAGGCCTACTGGGCTATCACGTGCCAGGAGTGGGAGAAGCAGGGGGGGTCACGTACACATGTGTGGGGCGGGGTACATAGAATTATGGGTGTGGGCACAGATGCATGTGAACTCCTCCCCAGCACGCAATGGCAAAAAGGTTAACCATCACTGTTATAAATAGTAGGTATGTTATGTATTAATATTAATCTAAGAATAGATATAAATAATGAACATGGTTGTAAATTTCAATTGTTATTGCACAAAATATTTGTACCCAGATGATAACACTGTTTAATGAAAGATGAAATGTTTGTACTAAAAGAAAATTATTATTTTTTTAAAAAAAGTCCAATTCAAGGTGTTGGTTATTACTTTTAAATCCTTTCATGGCATGGAACCAGGTTCTGAGGAACTATCTTGCACCAAGTGGGACTGACCTACCCCATTCTATCTGGCATATGGGGCATGCTATGGACTTCATCAGTCAAGGAGTTTCAGGTGGTGAGGTCTAGGAGAGGAGCCTCTTCTGCTGTGGGAACATCTTGCTGCCGGAGGTGAGGCCATCCCTGTCCCATTTGGCCTTCCAGAAGGGGATTAAAATGTGGCTCTACAGCTGATCTTGGGGTCCTGATGGGGAATACTCTGTATTGGAGGTCACTCGTGGACTAATAAGGAAGATGCCACCACTGTATCGTTCTTGCTCTTGCTGGATTTTTGTTTTATCTAATCCTGTTAATTTTCATATTGTTATATTTATGATTTTATAGTAACCCAACTGAAGTTGCTTTGGATAGTGAGGTGGACAGCCATGCAAATTTAATAACAACTAATACAAAGGTGAGTCTTGCAGCTGCATTTGCACTACAGAATAAGCTGCAATCCAAGCATGACTTTTTGGTCAGTCTTCCTCACTGATAGTGAGATGTATTTCTTGTTGCTTCTGACTTATACCACTTCCCATATGCTGATTTTATTCAAACCAACCCTTTGGCAATGTTCTTTTTTTTAACAGATCCTGGTGGCCATCATAGCCATGAGCTATTGGAGTTGTCAGAGGATATGAAGATAGAGAAGCAATGATGGATGAACCCAAATTTCCCTGCTCTAAATGTGGTCACCTCCACTTTTAAAGGTGTTTGCAGCTTTTTCTGAACCCCTTGCCTGTGGCTGAGATTTGAAGGATTTCTTTTGTGGGGGGCATATCAGTGGTGGGCTTTTTCAGCAATGGGTGGGTGTGGGGAAACCAGCTATTTATTTATTTATTTATTTATTTATTTATTTATTTATTTATTTATTTATTTATTGTTCACATTTTTATACCGCCCTTCTCCGAAGACACAGGGCAGTGTACAGCATAGATAAACATAGATACAAAAAATTTAAAATACAATATATAATTAAAAATCTAATTCCATAAGCTGAATATTTAAAATATGTGAATAAAATTATAGAATAAAATAACCCCATTAAAAACCCCACTAAAAACCCTCTATTAAAATTTATCATTAGGCCAGCCCTGCTTGATGAAAGAAGAAAGTCTTAAGCTCACGCTTAAAGGTCCGAAGATCAGGGAGTAGGCGTAGCCCTACAGGTAGTTCATTCCACAGGACAGGAACCCCCACAGAGAACGCTCTTCCCCTGGGGGCTGTTTTGAGAAACAACGTATCCAATTTTACCAAAGCAACCTTTGAGATTCAAAATGCGCCAAGGGACAGTTCTTTAAACCTTCTTTGCCAGTTTGCCCGTTCATTTTCAGGAGGAAAAAAATAGCTGTGCTCAAAATTTAGCTGGATTAAAACAGAAGCAAAGAAACCCAAACAAAGAAACAAGATGAGTCATGAGCTTTCCAGAGTCTCATTAACTTGACCCTGCTTAAAAATATTAGGGTTGAGATAAAACTACCCATTTTTCCATTAATATTTTTGGAATTGTTGCTCTTAAAAGAATTGTTGACCATTTCTCACTGAATTTTGCAATGTCTTTGCTGTAACAAAATCTTATTGACTATATAATTCAAGAACCCTGGTGGCGCAGTGGTTAGAATGCAGTATCGCAGGCTAACTTGACCCACAATCTGGAGCTCAATCCTGATAGGCTCAAGGTTGACTCAGCCTTCCATCTTTCTGAGGTCGGTAAAATGAGGATCCAGATTGTTGGGGGTAATGTGCTGACATTTGTAAACCGCTTAGAGAGGGCTGTAAAGCACTATAGAACGGTATATAAGTCTTAAATTCTATTGCTATCGCTATAATGAATAGCATCCTTCTCTTCTGTATGATCTCTAAAGGGAAAAAATGGAGCCAACTGAGCAGTTAAAAGGCATTTAAGAAGTAGGAACAATGTCCAGGGAAAACATTATAACGATTGTAACAGGAAGATTTGAATAATTATTGTGATTATTAGGAAATATTTTTATCCTACCCAAATGGTTGTTGTTTTTTTACCTGAAGTAGCAAAGTGGAGGAAAATCTTTCCAAGAATAAGTCATATGAAAACCAACCAGCACCCACTGTCAGGATGCTCTCCCCCCCCACAACAGAAATTACTGATTTTGTAGGGTAAGGTAGAGTTAACTTTTTTCCTTGAACAGCCAGTCTTGTGGGTTAGGAAAGCAGTAACAAGGGTTTGGAATTAGCTAAGCTGTCTCTGAGGACCACCCAAGAGGACCTAAATATGGGGTTTCTTTTAAGTGGGGTTAGGATCAAAGAATAAAAAGGAGATTAGAGCCAATAAGAGCTAAAGGGGGAACATCTGTTCCTTTTCAAAAATCACCCATGGAAAGGTGAAGCTGCTGTTACAGAAGGAATGGGCTGCCCAGAGACGTCCCTTAATATGTACCCAGAAATTAAGAAATGAGTCTGACATGCTGCTTCTGCACAAATAATCACCTGGAAATTTCAGTCTTACTAAGGTGGCAATTGATAAAACAGTCTCTGGCTTGGAAATAAAAGAAGGGGATTCTAATTTAACTCACAAGCACCAACCAAGATCCCTGTTGATTAATCCCTTCAGGCCAGACGATCACATGACAATCTCGGGCATCTGCAAAAATTACAGGATGAATTCCACCAGCCACCTCCACTGCTCAGGGCTGAGCTGCAGATTTCAATGGGCGTTCTTGTATTATTAATCCAAACTCCGACGGGGTCCAACTGACCACAGGTTCTCAAAATGTGGGACAGAAATAAAACCTCTAACGGTTTTGCAAATGTCTTGCCAGCAGAATACATTATTTTGTGTGTGTGTGTGTGTTATGAACAGATTGCCAGTTTTCAGTAAGGAACATGCAAATGTTTTAAAGTCAAAATAGTCCAACCTAAGAAACATCCCATTCTAATCAGACAGTTCTGACCTTACTGAAACTGTTCTGCTGCCATTCCAACTTTACTGATATGTTTTGGCCTTGAAATGGAATTAAAATTGGTGGTCGGAACCATTCATTTTGAGATCGGAACACTTCTAAAATTGTTAAAGGATGTTTCAGGATCAGAATAATTTGGCTTTGAAATATTTTGCCAACCGTTCATTTTAGACATTGTCCTTCATGGAATCTCTTACGCTCACAGAAGTTCTCAAAGATAGCTACTCTGACCCAAAATTTGAAATGGAACAAGCTTCTAGAAGGAAAGGCTGGGATTAGACTTTTTTAATAAGTAGCGTCATTTCTTTTTGTTCCCTGCAGGGCTATTCAGTATTGACTGAGATTTTTCTGTCATCGAATTGAGTGATGGCCACTGTCTTCATTAGCTTTAAGAAGACCAGAGATGAATTCCTACGTGACAGTTTTCTCAATGATTTTAGACTGTTCAGGAGCAGTCCAACAAAATAATGCAAGAGAGCTATTGCCTTGATGTCCTACTTCTGGCTGACCTTAGCTGATCTCAAAAGGCTACACAGACTCAGACCTTCTTAATACTTGGACAGGATGCAGACAAATCTCAGGGATGTAGGCTAGACTGAGTTGAAAAAACAAGCTGGAAGAAGGCCTTGCCAAACCACTCACACGTTGTTGCCAAGGAAACTATATGCATGTGACTCTGAAGTCATTGGGAGTAAACTGGGATTCAAAGGAGCCCTTACCTTTTACCTGCTTGTAAGCTGTCCAAATGCATCAGCTGATTAATGTAGGAAATGGGACAATAGAATTAACATTGGGCAGAGAATGTTTCCTTTATATTTCAACCAATATGATGAAATGCAATTGCTGCAAAGTTTACAAAGAACAAGAGGATATTGGTGAAATCCTCATGGATGGAATACCGTCTTCTTCTACATAATTTGTTACAGGGTAGCCAAGGGGTGTGTGAAGATGTCCTCCCTTTCATTGTGCATTTATCTCTCCAGGCTTCCTGTCTTCCCGTACCTCTAAAGAGACAAAACTCCTCCATGCATTTTTTTCCCACTATGCTGCTAGTATCTCCATACAGAGGAAATCCTACCCATGACAAAATGTTAGCGCATTGTCCTTCCTCCCAAAAACATTTGGGGAAATCTATCTAGATTTGGGGAGAATTTCAAAAGTTCTTTCATGTCCACTTCTTAGATAAATAGGATTTAAACCTGATCCCAAAGCGCTCATTTCAAATTATATGCTGTTATTTCTATTCTTTCGTCTTAAATTGTTTAAGATCAAATATAGAGATTTTCTTCTCGATATGGCAAAAACGATGAAGCAGCCTAAAATAAGAGCATTTTACATTATTATTATTTTTTTATGAGCAGCCAAATTGACTACTGCACTGATGGCTATTTTAAATGATTCCCCATTCATTCAGTATTAGAAGTTGTCAGGAAGCTGATAGGAAATGAGAATGAAAACAGAACAAGATTCTTTAGGGTGTGTTAGCAAAACAATTGTTTTGTATTAATTGATGGCATTTACCACAGCAGCTCAAGATTGCAAAATAAGATTCTCTGCCCTACTTTGTCAGTTGTGGTTTCCTGCAGTTTCTCATTTTTCCATCAAAGCCAAAAATTCTCAAAGGCATATAGGCATGGACAAATTGAATATAAGTTGATAGACCTTTTTTTTTTAACATTTCTGCAAACATACCAATTGTTGATTTTTCCTAATACAATGCATTCTTGTACATGCCATGATTCTGTGCATTTTTCTGCAGTCTTTTTCACATGCCCCTTATTTTTTAATTACAAATTGCATTGTAAAATTTTTGAAAAGTGTAAGTTTTATACAGAACTTAGATACATTCAGATGTGAACAATACTATTTTTTCCCCATTCTTAACTTGTGAGAGTATGGAAATATCAGCGCATCTTATCTGGAGTCTCTATAGAAACTGTAGACCTGAACAGCTGCTTCTCCTAAAGCAGAGGTGGGCAACCAATCCCAGTTTTCAGCCACAGAAAAAGCTCCAAATCATGGCAAAGCTGCATAATTTTAACAAAAAGACCAGGTTTGATGGGAGATTTAACGTTTCTTTTTTTTTCTTTCAGCAAAAATAATGCTGAAAATGACAAATCATTGAGGAAAAACATTTCAATCCACACCTTTAAAGTCTTAACACCATCTTTGAGAGCTGAAGATATGTGGCCTTGTCCATCTGTGACATGCCTTCAATGGACCTCAATAATCAAAATAATGAAGAACATAAAATAAAAGAGTTGGAAGGACCTTGGAGGTCTTCTAGACCTGCTTGAGCAGGAGACCCTATACCATTCCAGAGAAACAGTTTTCCAACTTCTTGAAAATATCCAGTG